>NW_022990778.1:15000-100754 GCF_902827175.1 Gymnodraco acuticeps
CTTCCACGTCTCTTCCGTTATCTGCTCATTTCATTGTCATTTGCTCCTTTTGTTTTTGATTTGCTCTGCCGCCTGCACCTTCCCTACACCCCCCCCCCCCCCCCTCCCTCCCTGTCCCTGCTTCTCCTCCCTTCCCCTCTCCTTCCCTCTCCCCTGGTTGAACTGTTGACAGAGGCCACGCCCACTCAATATAGCCCCGCCCACACTCCTCCACCCCTTCCTTCTGGCACCCCCTTGACTTACTCCTCCTCCTCTGATCCCCCACCAGTGTCCCCCAGCCCGGGCGTTGCCCTCCCCTCTGCCCCCCGCGACCTGGTCCCTGTCCTAGTGTCCAGCCGATTTGTGCGCCTCAGCTGGCGCCCCCCGGAGGAGAGCGGAGGAGCCGTGCAGACTTATGGAATTTATTACTCTCAAGACGGAGTCCAGAGGTAAGATGGGATTATTTGTATTGGTCTCTGTTTGGTCCGATTCTCCCTCTCTGGCAGTGGTCCAGCCTGGAGGTCCAGACACAAACCTACGGACTTCCTTTGAATTTAGGCATTTTGCTAGGAAATTAATTTGGTCTTAGGGCAATGTATTGAGTCAACTGAAGTTTTGACATGATGATAGTCCCAGAATGAAAGTCAGGGGATAATCAAACTTATCACAACTCATCTTGAGGGGGACATTTGTTGCTGGTACTACATTTCACTGAAATCTACTCAATAGTGAGACTCGGGCTTCCCATTATTAGTCGTCTAATCACTAGTCGACTAATAAAGTCTTAATCGAGCAATTTTTAATTAGTCGAATATTTAAAAAAAAAAAAGGTATATAAAAAACAAAGACAAATAAAGAAGCTCCATCCGTGCGCTGCATGTGCTATGACACGTCAGCTGGAAACCCTCAGACTTCATAAAGAGCTGTGTCTGGTCATTAAGTTAATTTGGTCGGGCAGGAAATCCAAAGTGTCGATCTTTCTGAGCATGTAAAGGACATGTAGACTACGACGGCAAAAAGTCTCCTCCATATCCACACCATCAGAGCGCAGAAAACAACAAAACACAGCTTAATTATCGCGACAACGTGTGTTACTTCCTCAGACTCGTTGTAAAACAGCAGCAGTGAGTCAGGCAGTAGCCTAGCTTTGTATCAACATATAGAGACCTATAATATATTGTAACGGACTGGTTATAATGTTGATGTTTTCATGTGTTTCATTGTTCAGAGTTTATTTACATTTTTACAGAATGTCAGCGAACATGTCACTATTTTTGAAAGACAGTTTTTTTGGCTTGTGGCTGTGAGGTGAGTGATAGAGTGTCGTCTGATTGGTTGGGTGTCAAATTCCTAGTGGGAGGGAGGAGGAATGCTACAAGAGAGCTGAAGGAGTCGGGTGAGAATATGGATTTAACCGAATGATTTCATTGTTTTTGTCACGATCACAGGTACAGATCAGAACCCAATAGCACGACTCAGATACAACCAGTGTATAGCAATGTTCAGTTTATTCAGGTCAGGGACAGGCAGGGTCAAAACCAGTAAATCCATCAGACAGGCAACCAAAACCAGACAGGGAGCAGGCAGGAACTCGAGATCCGTAAACAGGCAGGCAGGGATCAAAAACCGGGCAGGACAAAAATCTAGGCTAGAATACAACACTCACTGGAGAGCTTGGCGGAAACGACAAGACAATCTGGCAAAGGACAAGTGATAGTGAGGTGGTATAAATACTGTGGAGTGATGAGGGAATGAGTAACAGGTGAGGGGAAGGGCTGGGGAGACCAGGTGAGGGAAGTGAGCTGATTACAAGGGCCTGGAGGAAGGCGGGATCTGAAATGACAGGAGAGTTTAGTTGAGCCACCAAACAAACAATATTACATTACATTGCATTTAGCTGACGCTTTTATCCAAAGCGACTTACAATAAGTACATTCGACCAGGAAGACACAACCTTGAAGAAAACAGAATCATATAAGTACATCAGGTTTCATAGAGCCAAACATTTCAAGTGCTACTCAACTGGCTTTAGGTAAGCCAGTCCTTTATTAGTATAAAAGTGCTTCGTTAATAGTTCTAACGCTCGAAGTGGAGTCGAAGATGTTTGCGCCTGAAGATGTGCAAGCTATCTGCCGTCCTGATGTCAATGGGGAGCTCATTCCACCATCTTGGAGCCAGGACAGCAAACCCACGTGTTTTCGCCGATGGGAACTTGGGTCCCCCTCGCAGCGAGGGCGCAACGAGTCGTTTGGCTGATGCAGAGCGTAGTGCACGCGCTGGGGTGTACAGTTTAACCATGTCCTGGATGTAGGAAGGGCCAGATCCATTCGCAGCATGGTAAGCAAGTACCAGTGTCTTGAAGTGGATTCTAGCAGTTACCGGAAGCCAGTGAAGGGAGCGGAGGAGCGGAGTGGTGTGGGAGAATTTAGGAAGGTTGAAGACCAGACGAGCCGCTGCATTCTGGATGAGCTGCAGAGGTCGGATGGCACATGCAGGTAGACCAGCCAGGAGGGAGTTGCAGTAGTCTAGGCGTGAGATGACGAGAGCCTGGACCAGAACCTGAGTCGCTTTCTGAGTCAGCTGGGGACGTATCTTCCTGATGTTGTAAAGCGTGTATCTGCAGCAACGAGTTGTAGCAGCGATGTTTGCAGTGAAGGACAGGTTGTTATCTAGGGTCACACCCAGATTCCTTGCAGTCTGAGTCGGGGAAACAACTGAGGTGCCGATGTTGATTGTTAGGTCAAGAGTGGGACAATCTTTTCCCGGGAGGAAGAGCAGCTCAGTATTGTCAAGGTTGAGCTTGAGGTGGTGAGCAGACATCCACTGAGAGATGTCAGCTAGACAAGCAGAGATGCGTGCAACGACCTGGGTCTCTGAGCAGGGAAAGGACAGAATTAATTGGGTGTCATCAGCGTAGCAGTGGTAAGAAAAACCATGCGGGCTAATGACTGATCCGAGCGAGTTTGTGTACAGGGAGAAGAGGAGGGGACCAAGAACAGAGCCCTGAGGGACGCCCGTAGTTAATTGACAAGGGTCGGACTCAGACCCTCTCCAAGTCACCCTGTAGGTACGGTCTTTCAGGTATGAGGTGAGGAGGGAAAGTGCAGAGCCTGAAACTCCAAGTTTTTGGAGAGTGCGAAGGAGGATCTGATGATTCACCGTGTTGAATGCAGCAGACAGGTCCAATAGGATGATGACAGAGGAGAGGGATGCAGTTTTGGCAGTGTGCAGTTCCTCCGTGACAGCAATGAGAGCAGTTTCTGTGGAGTGACCTGCCTTGAAACCAGACTGGTGCGGATCCAGAAGGTTGTTCTGATTGAGATAACAGGAGAGTTGTTTAAAGACAGCGCGTTCAAGTGATTTAGACAGGAACGGGAGGAGAGAGACAGGCCTGTAGTTTATAACATCAGACGGGTTGAGAGTGGGTTTCTTTAGGAGAGGGTTTACTCTTGCCTCCTTGAGACTGTTTGGAAAGTGACCAGAAGTTAGAGAAGTGTTGATGAAATGGGTGATAATAATAGAAGTGTCTAACTTGTGACAGAACCCCCCCCCCCCTCTATGGATGGCTCCTGACGTCCCACGTGGTTGATCGGGATGAGCCTGGTGAAAGTCAGTAATGAGAGATGGGTCAAAGATACTGCGAGCAGGCACCCATGAACGCTCTTCAGGGCCATAACCCTCCCAGTGTACCAGGTACTGCAACCCTCTACCACGTCGCCGGGACTTGATGAGGCGACGGACAGTGTAAACAGTCTCCCCGTCGATAGTCCGGGGTGGTGGTGGGGGTCTAGAGGGGGGCTGAAGAGGGCTCACATTAACTGGTTTGATCTTGGACACATGGAAGGTAGGATGAATCCTCATAGAAGGGGGCAGACGCAGGCGGACAGCTGCAGGATTGATGACCCTAGCTATGGAAAATGGGCCTACAAAACGGGGAGACAACTTCTTTGACTCAACTCTGAGAGGGAGATCCCGTGTGGAGAGCCAGACACGTTGCCCTGGGGAGTACTGTGGAGCTGGCTTGCGACGGCGATTGGCGGTCCGTTGATAACGGTCGGAAGAGCGCAGGAGCGCGGAGCGGGCCTTTAACCACATGCGTCGACATTGGCTTACAAACGCCTGTGCAGATGGGACGCTGGCCTCACGTTCCTGTGCCGGGAAAAGGGGTGGCTGGTATCCGCGGGAGCATTGGAATGGAGAAAGACCAGTAGCAGAACTAGGAAGGGTGTTGTGGGCATACTCAACCCATAGAAGCTGCCTCGACCAGGAGGAGGGAGTGGAGGAGGCTAGACAGCGTAAGGCAGTCTCCATCTCCTGGTTCATTCGCTCTGCTTGACCATTGGACTGGGGATGAAATCCGGACGAGAGACTGACACTGGCTCCCAGCAGCCTGCAAAACTCGGACCAAAAACGAGAAGTAAATTGTGGTCCCCGATCAGAGACAACGTCACTGGGGAGACCATGCAGCCTGAACACATGTTGTAGCATGATTTCAGCCGTTTCCTTGGCAGTAGGTAATTTGGTTAATGGAATAAGCAGAGCAGACTTGGAAAACCGGTCTATGACTGTGAGTATGACTGTGTTACCGTCTGAGGGTGGTAGTCCAGTGACAAAATCCAAGGAGATGTGGGACCAGGGACGATGAGGGATAGGCAAGGGATGAAGAAGACCGGAGGGAGCTTGGCGTGAAGTCTTATTTTGGAAGCAGACTAGGCAAGCAGCAATGAATTCCTTGGTATCCTTCTCCATGGAAGACCACCAAAATCGCTGTTGAATCAGGGCTAGGGACCGTCTCACTCCTGAGTGACAAGCCAGGCGAGAGTTATGACCCCACTGGAGAACCTGGGTACGGAGAGTGGCAGGAACAAACAGACAGTTAACAGGACAGGCACTTGGGGCTGGGTGTTCAGCATGAGAGCGCTTGACCTTATCCTCTACCTCCCAGGTCACCAGACCAATGACACATGTAGAAGCGATGATATTCTCAGTATGAGATGGAGAGCTCTCTGGCTGGAACTGGCGAGACAGGGCGTCAGGTTTGATGTTCTTAGAACCAGGTCTGTATGAAAGAGAAAAATCAAAGCGTGTGAAAAACAGAGCCCACCTGGCTTGACGAGAGTTCAGCCGCTTAGCTGAACGGATGTACTCCAAATTGTTGTGGTCAGTCCAGACCACAAAAGGCTGCTCTGCTCCCTCCAACCAGTGTCTCCATTCTTCCAGGGCAAGTTTCACTGCCAACAGTTCTCGATTTCCAATGTCATAATTCCTTTCCGCTGGGGACAGCTTTCGAGAGAAGAAGGCACACGGGTGCATCTTCTGATCCTCGGCCGACCGTTGAGAAAGAACTACCCCAACTCCAGTGTCCGACGCATCTACCTCTACAGTAAACTGCCGTGTAGAATCTGGAAAAATCAAAATAGGAGCAGAGGTGAAGCGTGACTTTAACTCCCCAAAAGCCCCTTCGGCCACCGAGGACCACCGGAAGGGAATGTTCTGAGAGGTGAGTGCTGTGAGAGGAGCGGCCACCAAACTGTAGTTTCGGATAAACCTCCGGTAGAAGTTGACAAAACCCAGAAAGCGTTGGAGCTCCTTGCGTGTTGAAGGGCGTGGCCAGTCAGTCACCACCTTGGTCTTTTCAGGATCCATCTTGATGTTTCCGGTGGAGACCACAAATCCCAGGAACGGGACTTCTGTGGTGTGGAACACACACTTCTCGGCCGTGACAAATGCCCCTTTCACACCAGCGCTTTTTCAGCTCCGGCTCGGAGCTGGAGCCTGAAAAGCGCCGGTTTTTCCTGTTCACACCGCAGCGGCGCCGGCTCTTAGCTCCGGAATCCGGTTCACTTCCAGCTCCAAAAAATTGTCGGTCTAAAGGCAAGAGCTTCGGAGCTAAGAGGTGGCGTCGCTTACGTCGAGGCGTGCAGGAAACTAAACCCACCTCCCCTGAACATGGGTCGACTGTCATGCCTGCCTACAAGCAGTAGTGCTTATAAACACACTTTATAAAGTCAGGCAACACTAACCAGGCTTCGTGTGATTCTGTTTATTTGTACCTTACTTTGACCATCCGTTCACTGTTATTGATCATTGTGGAGAGAGGCAGACGTTTTGTTTTGTATTATAGCAGCTATCGGATGGAATCAATACATGAGCTGCACAGGTTGTCGTGTCCGACTATCACAAGTAGAATCATAATAAAAATACGCCGGTAAAATGTGCCTGTAGAAAACGGTTTATGCCACAATAGGATAGCAATAGCAAGTAGTCAGTTTAGCTTCGGTTGCTATGCTAACATCACCCATTTTATACCAGAGAAACTTTCATAACAGCGTTGTGATACCAAACAGCGTCAATTCAGACTGACACACATTCACTTAGGCTAAGGGGAACTGGGGATATGTATCAGCTGCTTGTGTGAGTCGGACAGTGAATACTTTAGAGCGGCCGCTGCAGTGTGAGCTAACCGGGAGCTAACGGAGGAGAATAAACTCCCGTGGAAGAGCAGCCAACACTGCAGCGGTCGGTAAATGCTGCAGAAACACATTAATAAACAATGAACCACGGCACTCTGGAGAAAAGCATAAGGTTGGAGAAGTCGTTATTCAATTTATTCTGGCTTCGTGTGATTAAAAGCAACACGATCATCGACCCGACGCAGTTCCCCGTTGTTGTGAGCGCCGTAATGCCGTTGGGGAGCAAATCAGCGATGTAAACGGTGACGTCATGACGCAGCAGCGGCAGCAGCAGTCGGGTGCTGGGCGGTGTGAACAGAGCGGGAGCAGAAAAGGGAAACCGGAGCTGAACCAGAAAAGCTCTAGCTCGGAGCTAGAAAGGGAAAAGCGCTGGTGTGAAAGCCGCAAAAGAGGTGGTTCTCCAAGAGCCTCTGGAGGACTAGGCGAACATGGACCACATGCTCCTGTTTTGACTTGGAAAAAATCAAAATGTCATCCAGGTATACAAAAACACAGATATTGAGAAGATCCCGCAGAACATAATTCACCAACCCCTGGAAGACTGCAGGTGCATTGGTGAGTCCAAAAGGCATGACTAAATACTCATAATGTCCACTAGGAGTGTTAAATCCCGTCTTCCACTCGTCCCCCTCCCTGATTCTCACCAAATGGTACGCGTTACGTAGGTCCAGCTTGGTAAAAATAGTAGCGCCTTGTAACAGTTCAAATGCAGAGGAAACAAGTGGAAGGGGGTACCTGTTCTTGACAGTGATGTTATTGAGTCCTCTGTAGTCAATGCATGGGCGCAGAGTCTTATCCTTCTCCAAAACCTCCCGACCAAGTCCCATCTGAAAGGCCAGTGTTATATCCAAAAGACTGGCATCAGCACCAGAGTCAATAAGAACAGCCACAGTGTGCATTTTCCCCAAGCAGCTCAGCTGAGCATGGGTTAGGGGTCGAGAGGGCATTTCTAAATTCATAATTCGGCTCACCAGCGCCCTCTGGATTACTGGTGAGCCCTGCCTTTTACAGGACAAGAAAAGGCAAGATGACCCTCCTGGCCGCAGTAGAGACAGCAGTTGTCCCGCAGGCGGCGCTGTCGTTCTGCCTCGGAGAGCCGGGTCCTCCCCAGCTGCATTGGTTCAGAAGAGTTAGAAAATCCTCCTCTCACCTGTTCAGTAGCATGCGCTGACCGGAGAGGCGGAGCCTGAGGGGCGACGGAGAAAACCCTCTCTTTCCTCCGCTCCCGCAGACGGCCGTCAATGCGGATGGAGAGAGCCACCAGCTCATCTAAATCAGCAGGAAGGTCCCGAGCTGCCAGTTCGTCTTTAAGGCGATCCGACAGACCGTTGTAGAAGGCATCGAGAAGTGAAGAAGCATTCCAGTTACTCTCGGCGGCTATGGTACGAAACTCGATGGAGTAATCGGACACAGATCTCCCTCCTTGCGCCAGGTTAAACAGTCCCCGAGCGACCTCTCTTCCGGGTGTAGCGTGATCAAAGAATTTACGCAGTTCATCGGAGAATAAGCTTACAGATGAGCAGGCAGAGGATTGTCTCTCCCATTCGGCGGTACCCCAGTCTTTAGCTTTGCCCGTGAGAAGAGAGACAATATACGCCACCCGGGATCTTTCTGTTGGGAAGGCGGAAGGCTGAAGCTCGAAGGCGAGGGAACATTGGACCAGGAATGGTCTGCACGAACCTGGGGCTCCAGAGTAGCGTTCCGGAGGAGGCAGGCGTGCATCCGATGCCGGAGGACTCTGGATTCGAATAGCGGAAGCTGGAGTTAGTTCCGGACTTTGGACCGTAGCAGGAAGGTTCTGAAGATGATCACGGATATTCACAAAGGTCCGTTGGTGACGAGCGGCCATCTCCTGCATTGCTTCCGCCATGAAGGTAAGCTGCTGCTCGTGGCGTTGTAACACGATATCGTGCGTAGGCGGTTCTGTCGCTGATTCGGCTGGGTTCATGTTGGCCAGATTGTACTGTCACGATCACAGGTACAGATCAGAACCCAATAGCACGACTCAGATACAACCAGTGTATAGCAATGTTCAGTGTATTCAGGTCAGGGACAGGCAGGGTCAAAACCAGTAAATCCGTCAGACAGGCAACCAAAACCAGACAGGGAGCAGGCAGGAACTCGAGATCCGTAAACAGGCAGGCAGGGATCAAAAACCGGGCAGGACAAAAATCTAGGCTAGAATACAACACTCACTGGAGAGCTTGGCGGAAACGACAAGACAATCTGGCAAAGGACAAGTGATAGTGAGGTGGTATAAATACTGTGGAGTGATGAGGGAATGAGTAACAGGTGAGGGGAAGGGCTGGGGAGACCAGGTGAGGGAAGTGAGCTGATTACAAGGGCCTGGAGGAAGGCGGGATCTGAAATGACAGGAGAGTTTAGTTGAGCCACCAAACAAACAATAATAGAAGTGTCTAACTTGTGACAGTTTTGGCATGGTTACGGCCAACAGTAACCTGTGATCGTTATTAATGAACTCCCGGATTCATACAAACACGCCCCAATGTTACATTTAACTAATATGTAACTCCCTCCACCCCGGATAAAAGCACGTTAAGAAGCCCTTTTTCTCTAATTCCACAACGTTAGATTGAAATAACATTAGGAGAACGGATTAATAGGCTGTTCGTGGTTAACGTGTGTTGCTAACTTTATCCGGTATCCTAGCCTAATCTGTTATCTGTAAACGTTCCCTAAATCTACTGATTTAGGGATAATCCACTAACATCCTTTAATATACATGTTCATTTGACTCAGATGTGCAGATAATATCCGCAATATAAATCTTTAAACGTCTTCTTACCTTTAAAAGTCCATCACGAACGTTCTATTATGCTGCAACTCTACTGCGCTGCTAGCCGCAGATCGTGGAACTATCAATACAGTTCCCGTGGAAGTCAGCGGCAAGCTAACCTCCGGGGAACTATTGAGGGCTCCACGATCCGCCATTGCTGTAAAAAAACTGGTCCATTCGAGTGAACGGAGATGTCGCAACAACTCTTCTATTATATGGCTCTGGTCAGGGTCATGCCAAGGGAAGCCAGAGGGCGGATGGCTTCCCTTGGCATGGCCCTGACTAATCACTCCAATCAAATCGCATCAACTTCATACTGTCATCACTGCTGTTAGCAAGTAGCAACATTAGCAAGTGCAGTTATGGAGGATGGAGATCTAGAGTATTTAGTAAAACATCATTTTACGAAACTTTCGCTACTTTTTTACATTTGGACTAAGGACTGAGCTAATTACAGAGGTGAGGATTGCTGCTGCACTTTCCGTGTGAGAGAGGGAAGGGAAGAGAAGGTGGACTATCACATGCAATGTTTCTGCACTTAACTGAAGTCATGTGTTTCATACACGTAGGTTACTGATACTTTGATGTGAACGTACAACTTTAAAAGTCTCCTGATTTAGTGAATGAATGAATGCTTGTTTTCTATTCATTACCGAATCTGCATTGTGCTTTAAGCGGCGGGTTATGCATTTGGGTGGGGGGTTGGCTGCATCAATTAATAAGAAAATGCATAAATTAATAAGACGAGAGAGTTTCGGCTGGAGAGTGCATGCGGACCTGTCGGTTAGATAACAGGCGTGTGCAAGTCCTGCATCTGTATGATACAAATGTGTGTAAAATGATACCGGTCGCTGTAATCACTCATCTGGTTACGTTATTACAGTACATTGACCACCCCCAAAAAAAGGACATAGATTATTGGCTTCCTCAAATGTTTACCCCACGCCACGCTACAGCAGTATAATCATTCTGACCTCAGAAAACGATAAAGCTTTCATTTCATGAGAGGGATTTTTGCAGACACTGATATGTTCAGTTTTTCTGTTTCCTCTGTAGTATTTATTTGATATGTTATGTGAAGCACAACGTACCATGCTGTTATAATAACGCTCTTTATCAGCCTTTGAAACTGAAACCATTTTGGGAGAAAAAAAAGAAGTATATATATTTATAATCATAATGTATCATAAACGTGCGGTGATTAGTCAACTAATCGCCTTAATTGACGACTATTGGTCGACTAGAAACATCTTTAGTCGAGAGCAGCCCTAAGTGAGACATTTCACATAAAAAACAAATGTGAGCCTTATGGTTGAGCAAGAGGAAAAAAGTATCAGCATCAGAAGCTTTTGAGTCAATGCGAGTTTACCGCCAGGCTCAAATCCACCTGGATTGGCAAGGTCTTACCTCTACTAACTCCTGTAGGTCCAGGTTGAATCAAACTGTTTAAAGGCAGACGATATTCTAAATCCGTCTCAGCGATCCCGTAGGATTCTGGTATCTTTAATGAAGTGTGAACCTAAGTGTGAATGTGGCAGACGTACAACCTTACCACACAGATTTTGTAACTTTGTCCCAATCCAAGTGGGTGGGATGATTTAATTTAGAGGAATGGTTCACACTTGTTTATGCATGGCATGGACTTAAATGTGTGTGAACCATAATACTGTAAAACAGGAAGCTCCCTGTTGTGGAATCATAAAAGCACAAAAGACATAACAATATGTTCAAGACAGCATGTCTTCCCTTTGATCACAGCTCCGCTGCACACAGCAGCTCAGCACGTTTAGCAGAGAGAGCCGTTGATGACATATTGAGTCCCCGGCTGCTGTTAATACTAACCTCTGACAGCCCGGCTTTAAGCTTTGTTTCCTCAAGGACTAGAGCAGCCTGCACTGCTTTACGTTTCTGAGCAGTACACTGGACAAAAGAGCCCTGAAGTTTCACTAAAAACCATACAAACGAGACATTCTGTCAGTCCTAATTACTTACACAGGAAACAGAGGCAGAGTTTTTGTCAGTCCTAAAAAGACAGAGAATGTTCAGCTCTAATAACTTACTGGAAAAATAAGATGAGGGAGGGAGAGCGATTTGGAGGGAAAACAATGAAAGAAAAGGGAGATGGCAGGAAGGGAGAGTCCAGATGAGATTTATTTGTCAGTTGTAATGACTTTCAGGAAGTATATTGAAAATAACATCAAGAGGGAACAATGGAAAAATAAATGAAGCATTGGATGGACCTCCAGATGGAGCTCACTCTATTCACAGTGCTGAGCCGGGTTTATCATCCTGCTTATTATTCTGACAATATTTAAATGTTCTCATAGATGCCATCATTTTGCATGCCATTTCCACCTAGCCCAGGCCAGTTTTTATGAAAAAGTTATACAAATAGGTTTTGAGAAACACAATAACAACATCACACATGGCAACAGCTGCTTGGCAACACCAAGTGCAAGACAACAACATGAGATTATTGTTAACTTCACACAGCAGCTGGCTCTCTGGCACAGTGCATGTACACCACATCAGATATTGGAAGCAGCTGAGTTAAAGAAGACAAAATGTTGTAATGTTGTCTAGATAAACACTCAGTGATACCTTTAATGCATGCTAATATTAGCTGAATAGCACTTCACACAAGTACAGCTGGGGCTGATGGGAATGTCATTAGTTTTGGTTCATAACCCATAATATTGCACACTCTGAAGTGTTGAGCTGATAGAAGAACAATTAAGAGATCATCAACGTTATGACAACCAAAGAATTATGTTTATAATTCCTTTAGTTTTGTGATGAATTTCATAAGGTGTTTTGGCTTCCTGCTGCCACAGAGTTGATATTTCAGCTGTACCAAAAACGTTAAGCTTATTTTATGTAAATATATTTATATAATTACATTTTGTTGAATCTGTTTATCCCTAGACAACAAGGTGAGTGAGGCTCTGCTAAAGTAAAAGTCAGCAGAACAGGAAGGAGTAATGAAAATGGAAGCAGAGAAGAACTGTCTCTGACTGAGTGTGTTATTTATTAGTGCTGAATGACCTCTGACTGTGACCTCTGACTGTGACCTCAGACTGTGACCTCTGACTGTGACCTCAGACTGTGACCTCTGACTGTGACCTCAGACTGTGACCTCAGACTGTGACCTCTGACTGTGACCTCTGACTGTGACCTCAGACTGCGACCTCTGACTGTGACCTCTGACTGTGACCTCTGACTGTTACCTCTGACTGTGACCTCAGACTGTGACCTCAGACTGTGACCTTTGACTGTTACCTCTGACTGTGACCTCTGACTGTGACCTCAGACTGTGACCTCTGACTGTGACCTCCGACTGTGACCTCTGACTGTTACCTCTGACTGTGACCTCAGACTGTGACCTCAGACTGTGACCTTTGACTGTTACCTCTGACTGTGACCTCTGACTGTGACCTCAGACTGTGACCTCTGACTGTGACCTCCGACTGTGACCTCTGACTGTTACCTCTGACTGTGACCTCTGACTGTGACCTCAGACTGTGACCTCAGACTGTGACCTTTGACTGTTACCTCTGACTGTGACCTCTGACTGTGACCTCAGACTGTGACCTCTGACTGTGACCTCCGACTGTGACCTCTGACTGTTACCTCTGACTGTGACCTCTGACTGTGACCTCAGACTGTGACCTCTGACTGTGACCTCCGACTGTGACCTCTGACTGTTACCTCTGACTGTGACCTCTGACTGTGACCTCTAACTGTGACCTCAGACTGTGACCTCTGACTGTGACCTCTGACTGTGACCTCAGACTGTGACCTCTGACTGTGACCTCTGACTGTGACCTCAGACTGTGACCTCTGACTGTGACCTCTGACTGTGACCTCAGACTGTGACCTCTGACTGTGACCTCTGACTGTGACCTCAGACTGCGACCTCTGACTGTGACCTCTGACTGTGACCTCTGACTGTTACCTCTGACTGTGACCTCTAACTGTGACCTCAGACTGCGACCTCTGACTGTGACCTCAGACTGTGTTTAGGCACCTACAGCGTTCCTGGCACACTAAAATGCACGCTTCACAATTACAGGGAATACTTACACATTGATTCTGTGCGATATACACAAATCACTGTGCACTGCTTATGGTAGGTATGCCTAACATTGTAAATGAGAAGAAAAGGCAGCTGTGTGTATTTAATGCTGCAGCCAAACATGCTAATCTTTGCAGCTGGTTTGTGATTGGCTGAGTAATGAAGCTGCAGAGATGCTATAATCTGAGGATCAGCTGCAGTCACTGCGGGATTATACAGATTACATCTGATTACAGTGTAGATTATCTTTATGCAGCGCTATTAGATTTTTATAATGAGCTTTAATTCAAATAAATACATAATTGAAATGAGTAATCTGTGAGTAAGAAGATTTGCTAGTTATTACATTACATTTCATTTTTCCAAAGCTACTTACAATAAGTGCATTCGACCATGAAGAAACAAACACAAAAGCAAGAATCCTGCAGGTATATTCTCTATCTAAGAACCCAACCAGATCTCAGTGCTCAGGCATTAGCTTCACTTGGAGCCAAATCCCTGTGCTACGTACAGAAGATATTTCTAAGATGCAGTCCTGAGTTTCAGTCTGCGATGGAGTGTGGACTCTCTGATGTCCTGATATCAACGGGGAGCTCGTTCCATCATTTAGGCGTTATGTATGACGTTGTGTTTTCCTTCTCAGGGAGCGCTCAGTCAATGTGTCGGAGCCGGAGTCTCTGGAGCTGACCGTCTCCAACCTGAGGCCTGAGGAGAGCTACACCTTCAGAGTCATCGCATACAACGACAGGGGGCCGGGACAGAGCTCCGCCCCCCTGAGCATCAGCACCAAACCTGACCGTACGACACACACACACACACACACACACACACACACACACATATACACACTCACATATACACACACATATACACACACACACACACACACACACACACACACACACATATACACACTCACATATACACACACACACATATACACACCCACACACACACACACACACACACACACACACAGTCATCAGAAGCTCATGCACTTTGAATTGGGTATCAACACATTCAGGGCTAACCTAGGCTAATGGGCTACAAACCACTCATTAAGGAGCCCTCTCTTAAAGGGATTCCTGACTAACTTCACACAGACTGTAGCGCTGTTATATTCTGTGGCTTTTCTTTGTAGATTGAAGGAGAAAACTTATGAAGTGCAGTGAAGTTTCCAATGTTTTTGAATGTTGACCATGCATCTTAAAGTGTCTTATGCTTGAAGGAAATACAACTGGTAATTTTGGATGTAATATCCAGTAAATATGGTCATTTTTCAGACTTATAGTTTATTTTTTAAATCACAAAAGTGTAGAGCGCTCTCGTTAAAAAAAATATTATCAATGTTTGTTGTAGCTTTTTTATATTATCTTTTTCATATTTGTATTATAATTCCTCTTGTGAATCAATTGAATAACCTTTGTGAAAGGGTTATTCCGAATGTTATGACAGAATAAACTAAACCATAATCTAAATGCAATAGGTGTGACGTCATACCTCATTTCTATACAACCATCTATCAGCAAAGTAAGATGTCTGAATTAACTGCATTGGTGGCAGCATATGTAGCAGTGGAAGATGTTATATATGTTGGTGCTGGTGTGTGAAAGGTGTGTTGTCTTTGTGTGTGTGTACAGTCCAGGTTCCCAGCAGGGTGGAGTCTCTCCAGGCGGAGGCTCTGTCTCCCTCCTCCGTCCAGGTGAGCTGGGAGCCGCCCAGCCAACCCAACGGCCCCGTGCTGAGCTACAGACTGCTGTGGACAGAGAGGCCGTCCAACAAGGAGCAGGTCAGTTTGCTCTACTTCCTGTCAGTAACGTCACTGCTGTACTACTTCCTGTCAGTAACGTCACTGCTGCACTACTTCCTGTCAGTACCCTTACTGCTGCACTACTTCCTGTCAGTATGATTTACAGACGTCTCTTTCCCAATGTAAGTCAATGGAAAGAAGTATTTTTTGGCCAAATGATGTCACTGACTGACCCGGAAGCTGTAGTACCTAGCGTGTTTGGCCACCACGAAAATGTGGATCAACGTCTGGCGCACTTCCTGGGGGCTTGGTCAGAACCATCATTGCTGTACTACTTCCTGTCAGTCCAGCCACCTCCTGTTGCTTTGTGGAGTTTGCTAAACCGTTAAACTCAATGAACATTCCAATGGCTGAAACAGCAAAGTGTAACTGTCCTGTGTTTGTGTTCAGAGTGTGGAGGTGAACGGACTCAACTACAAGATGGAGGGACTCAATAAGTTCACAGAGTACACAGTTCGAGTTCTGGCAATCAACCGCTATGGACCAGGCACCGCCCCGGTGACGGTCAGCGTCACCACCCAATCAGACGGTGAGCTCCCCATCAACATCGGGACATTAATGTGTGTTTGTTTGTTGGGCAGGAATCATCTCTCACAGTAGAACTGTGTCGCTACTCAGGTTTGTTAAGAGCTCCTTCAAAGAGCACTGTAACCATGGAGCCCTTATGTGCTTTGTCATTCTTTCTCTATAAACACCCTTCCAAAAAGACAAAAACTACTGAATTATATTATTTTATAGTCAGTCATTTCAGATCTCTTAGCATGTTTTATGGAGATGGCCTCTCAGCAGCATGAAATGAGAAGAAATAGTTGATCTCATTTTGCTTTGTAAAAAATGATATTTCAGATCTTGTTGTTTAGTGAAAAGTAAAACGTTACAAAGCCTGTACCGTCCTAGTTAGTTGTCACTGTGAACACACATTCAAATGGAAGTACAGGCCAATGCTATGCGTAAAGATTATTAATAGCAGCGTTCTCATGACCACCAGTTTGGTGGAATTTAACTTATTCCCCCCCTACTGTTAGGAGTCACTGCAAGGTCATTCTGAGTGTGTTCCACCTGTTTCCCTCCACTGTCTATGGGACCTTTGTATGCTTGAATTATGACTCTTTGTATGGACATTTAAATGATTACAATTACACGTTACTAATAAGACAATAAGTAAAAAAACAAATAGCGAAAGTGAAATTGCAGGAGGGTATATTGCGGTATATGTCAAACTATGTGCTTAAAGCACTAGTTGTTCAATTTCGGCCTGCAGGATAATTTTGAATTACTGTTAGATCTGGCCCGCCGGTATATTGCACGCACACCTTCACTCCATCCTGAGGGTCTCCTCCGCTCAGAGCCTGAGCCCAAACATTGATGACCTTGCACCCGAGATGAGATGCCAAGTATCTGAACGAGCATCACAGAGCAGCACACTGAGTTTAATGGATGCTTCCTTCTGCACTTTCTCTCTCAGGACAACAGGGCATGTTTGGTTTTCTCTTTGAGGGGAATAGTTTTTTTGAAGCTGTTGTTGGCCTGTGGAAAAATGTACTCATAAGAAATGACTCTGCAGATAGAGCCATAATAAATTAATACAACTGATTTTTTAATGTTTAATGTTGTTTTTATAGGCAATCATTTAGGCTTTGTTAGTTCCAGGTTTTATATGTGCAATAAGTTCATTTCAATACGTTCTGCAATAAACACTGAACCAGTCCGGCCCTCGACTAGTACCCATTTTTTTATTTTGGCCCACTGTGTATTTGAGTTTGACACCCCTAGGTTCTGCTCTTTAACCAGAACACAACCTGTCAACGGTCAGGAGGCTATATCAGCTTCCTGTCCGTTAGTCAATGTTTTGATGATTGGTTGATCAATAGTTTTCATGTTCCACACACTGATCTATAATATTTCCTCTCAATATAACATTCAGATTCACAGAACAGCTGCTGACTGCTGTTCTGTTTCATTAAACACCTCCATAGAGACAGTGAGAGAATGGCTGCAATTACACCAACATGATCTGTAATAACACACACACACACTCACACACAGAGACACACACACACACACACACACACACACACACACACACACACACACACACAGAGACACACACACACACACACACACACACACACACACACACACAGACACACACACACACACACACACACACACAGACACACACACACACACACACACATAGAGACACACACACACAGAGACACACACACACACACACACACACACACACACACACACACACAGAGACACACACACACAGAGACACACATAGAGACACACACACTCACACAGAGAGAGGCACACACTCACACACACAGAGACACACACTCACAGAGAGAGAGAGAGACACACACTCACTCACACACACACACACACACAGAGAGAGAAACACACACTCACACAGAGAGAGACACACACACACACACACACACACAGAGAGAGACACACACACTCACACACAGAGAGAGAGCGACAGAGACACACACACACACAGAGAGACACACACACTCACACACACAGAGATACACACACACTCACAGAGAGAGAGAGACACACACACTCACACACACAGAGAGACACACACACTCACACACACACACAAAGAGAGAGAGCGACAGAGACACACACACACTCACACAGAGATAGACACACACACACACTCACACACAGAGAGAGAGAGACAGAGACACACACAGAGAGAGAGCGACAGAAACACACACTCACACAGAGAGACACACACACACACACACACACACACACAGACACACACACACACACACACACACACAGAGACACACACACACACAGAGACACACACACACAGAGACACACATAGAGACACACACACTCACACAGAGAGAGGCACACACTCACACACACTCACACACACACACACACACACACAAAGAGAGAGAGCGACAGACACACACACACTCACACAGAGAGAGAGAGACAGAGACACACACAGAGAGAGAGCGACAGAGACACACACTCACCCAGATGCAAAGTGGCTGCATTGTGAATCTTCCAGCTGTGTCTCAATGATAACAATGACTTGTGGGCTAATATAACCCACAGTAAAACTGACACACACACTTGGAGCAGCTGAATGAACAGATACGCTGCTGACAGTTAATCAGGTGTCCGAGCAGGACCACGTGTCTGCTGCCTCTTCATCATCACCCTCTTCCTACTCATCCTCTTTATATTGTATATATAATCAGGGATGGGAGTTGATAGGATTTTATTGTTTTCAATTGCTCTTATCAAAGAGATTCTTTATTGATTCCTCTAACAATACCTGATAAACTGTTGAGTGGAAACAAACAGGTTTATTAGCGTTGAGTTACTATTATTTCTTAATCTCTGAACAGAACATACAATTCTCACCTTTAGAGTAACAGCAACTCAGAAGTCCCGCCCTTTAGGGTGCTGTGTTGACAAATACTTCATTACAACTCAAATGTAGCAAATAGTACGTTGTGTGCTGTTATCTGGACTCAGCATTCCCATCACTCCCATCATTAGTCCTGTGTTCTTCTTTGTGTGTTATCTGCCATATCATCAGCTTTGATATCTTTATATTCTTCTTCTTCTTTTCAGTCCTCTCTTTATTCATCAATCTTCTTTGTTTACAGCCCTCTATCATTTCCCTCCACTCCTTCTTCCTTATCTTCCAGTTCCAGGGCTGACCTCAGAATCAGTCTGATGTCCTGATGGTTCGGAGGGATGAAGTGTGAGTGAGTGAGTGAGTGTGTGTGTGTGTGTGTGTGTGTTTAATGACACCTGTCTTGTGTCTGGCGGTAATCTCTTTCCGCTGTAGTGACAGTCAGACTCCACTGAAGCCGCCTGCTTCCTGTCTGTTCTGATGTCATCATCAGGGGGATTGATTGACAGAAATCTGACACCAGCACTCTTCCAACACTCATCCAGCTCAATGACACTGTGAACAAATAATAAAGCTTCATCTGTAATGAGGCGGTCAAGTTCAGTGTCTCAAACTGAGTGAAGTTGTGTGATTAGCCTAGCTTAGCACAAAGAAGCGGGGGGGGGGGGGGGAACTTCCAAGCTCTATCAAAAATGAAGATTTATTATATGAAGCTTATCCTCAGATGTGCAATTCAGTCCCAAATGTTACCCTTTCTGTTCATTAATGGTGCAATGCATCCATGATGTCATGATGCATTGCATCAACAGAATGTCTCTCTCCCTCTCAGGGACATAGACTCATGGGACGAAGCACACAAAGTTCTGCATTATAAAATAATTAAATATCATTTGCAATTTGACATTTCTCATTGTTATTTTGAATGTTTTGTCACTTCTGGAGTTGGACCTGACCTTGTTTTCGTCCTCAGATTCTTTGACGTGAAAGTATTCAGTTTATATCATAAAAATAATATTTTCAAAAGCAAAAAAAATAAGAAATATGTCAGTGACATAATATAAACCCAATTAAGTGTGAAGATTCCTGCACAATGTTAGTGCATTCTTAACATTTACACCGAGCAGCAGTGTTATATTTATAATAACCTGATGTGATCCTGTTTGTGTCTCTACAGCTCCCAGCGCCCCCCCACAGAACATCACCTTAGAGGTGGTCCTGTCCCGGGTGAGTTGACATGTTTTTATTTCCTGCTCTCTCTGTACATATCTCTACGCTGCACCAACAACAGTCCCATGAACAGGGTTGGGAGGGTTACTTTGTAAATGTAATCAGTTACTGATTACTGAATACATGGCTCTGAAAGTAATCCGAATACAGTTACAGTTACGGGTCTTAAAAAAGCAATCAGATTACTTTTAGATTACTTTTGGATTACTTTCTTTTTCCATCACAGATGGGTATGTTTTGGTGAACAGGAGACACAAAAAGCAAAAGGAAACTGAACGTGTTTTTACTGTTTTAATAGCTTATCAAGAGCACAACTGAAACATAGCATCTGAAACGATGTAACAACATAATACACTTGTTGGGGATGCAGCTTGTGATGTGAGGAGTGAGGGACATGGCTTAGAACGGGCGTGTCACCTTCTGTCCTGCCAGTGTTGGCAGGACATGAATTAAAATGTCAAACTCGGACTTCATTTTAAGGACATTACGGCCAGGGGTGTAGAGCTATATTTGTTTAACCCTCTGGAGTCTAAGGGTATTTTCTCGATTTTTAGATGTTTTCTTAAATCACCTTTTAAATGTATTTCTTCTAACATGGCACCCCATGTGTTAAATATCAAAATGTTCAGGACAATCTCTAGAATTGCTATATATGCAAATTACTCACCTTAGAGCACTGTTTGATGAGATAAGTAGCTCAAAAGCTTAAAATGTGACATCCGATTTTCGGAAAATCTTCAAAACTTTTGTGAAAACACAAATTTACTCATGTGATCGAATTGTTTTGGTGTTTTAGATTTGGTTACCAAAGTCTTAGGATCACAAAAGCAGTGAAATATTTGAATTACACTGTATATAAATGTGTTATTCATGTCTAAAATGAAAAACATTAAATTCAAATTTTGAGTAAAATAGGTGTTTATCACTCTACTTTCACCACAGCAGGGACTGAGATACATCAGGACTGAATAAGGACTTCATATTACATACCAAGGTTCATGTGATGTGTACAAATACAAATTGAGCATTCAACCTTTTTTTCAACCAACAATTTATTATAAATGTTTTTTTCAACCAACTATTTATATAAATATAAGAAACTGGAAAATCTAACTATTTACAATATTGAACATCAGAACTTTCAACCAACTATTCATTATAAATGTCAAGACAGTGTCACGGTCTTTGTCTGTCTTCCAAGACAGTGGGTCTGGCTGCTGTGAAGATGGGGGTGATGGTGCATGGGCTGCTGTGTAGGTGGGGTGTACAAGTGCTATACGAGACCTCCACGAGACCTCCTTGCTGGCTGGGTTGAAGGTGATGGCTGTGGTGGAGCCTTTGTGCTGAGGTGCATCTTGACCTGGTGGCAGCCGCAGATGGAGGTGGAGGCAGCTGTAGTGATGCTGGTCTGCTGGTCCTTGATGGCTCTGGTGAAGGCCCTTGAGCCACAGTAGATCTTGACCTGGGGGCCGGCACAGATGGATGTTCTGGCTGCTGGATAAACGCCGCCTGTGGGCCACTAGGCCCAGGCAGCTGTGAAACATCTCTGTAAAAACAAATTAAAACGTAGGACAATAATTACAACTAATTTCATTGAAATAAAGTTCAAGTAAAATGTTGCTCAAGCACAAATAACAATGCACACATAACAAGAAAGTTTGGGAGGTTGGAGTATCTCTCTCTCACACACACTCACACACACACACACACACACACACCCACACACATTTCCAGTTACTTTACATTCAGTATAAAATCACAGACACACATATACATAGGCTACATCTGATTACAAAGTCTCATCTGTACAGAACAGTATGATAAAATAATCGATGGCAAAAACATGTCACTGTAAATGTCTCCGTTGTGGGACGAATACATGATTAATTTAATCCTCTACACATGTAATCTCACTTTTACACACCAAAATAACGTTAACACAGAGTAAACGTTTGCTAATGGAGAGTCTATTTTGTCCAATAAAAAGTACATGACTATCGATAAATAATATATATCAATAAACCTATTGTTCATTTTCGCTGTATTCCCCACACATTGCCAGTACACTATTACTGTAATATTTACACTTACCCATGTCCAAATGGATCCTTGTTGTTGTCTTTGTATTCTTCTTCTTCAGAAGAGTCGAAGACTTCAGGTTCTGAGGCTCTATCTTCACTGCTGCTAGCGAAATAAATCTCTAGCGAAGTCGGCAACTGCAAAGTTTTTTTTAGCCATTTTCTCTGTCTCTCTCTCTCTCCTCAAAGACGTAAACTGATGGGAGACACGTGGTTTATGTTTTGTTTACTTGGTGGGTAGGTTCTTAGTGATTTCTCGATGTCCATTGGTCATTTCAGACCATGATGGCTGCCGGCCGAGATTTCCTTGACGGACACACAAATCCACCAATCCCACACAGTGTAAAGTCAAGCTGCTTTGAGCGGCCATATTGGCTGCTGTGCCCTGGTTACAGTCTAACAGGAGATACCGCTGGAAAGCTACTCTTCCAGCGATTACGCGGATATCTGAATCATATTTCTACTCCTTATAATCGGAAATATATGATTAAATACGTAAAATTATGCGCACCTGGACTCCAGAGGGTTACGCACCGGATTGGCAAAACAGGAGAGTGTGTGCACCAGTCTGCCTTGATCTATGAATTCATGTCCGTGACTCTCACAGTATCTGCTGGCCGCAGCTGTTTTATAGAAGGAACACCTCCTTCACTTCATGAAATCTCTGCAGCGCCAGGAGGCAGCGGGAGGGTTAACTCAGCCTCTGAGAAGAGGAGCACGCAGTGCCTTTCACGCACCGCCTTCACTGTGTTTACCTTCAGAAATAATCATTAGTAAGGCTAAAGAAAGAGCGACCGCAGGCTGATGTGTTTTAACCACACACACACGCGATTTAAACGCAGACTTGTGTTCTTCCATGTTTCGCTGTTATTGTTTCACTGAGCGGACCCGCGATTTTTTTTCAAACGCTTTTTTGGTCCATCTGCGGCGGTAATAGGTTTTGTGGGCTGTGATGATTCGGCTGTACCTTTAGTAATGAATATTAAATGTTGTGAGGAAATCTTTCCACCAATAATTCCAATAAGTAATCCAAAATGTATTCACTTCAGGTTTACGAAAGTAACTGTAATCAGATTACTCGTTTTTCAAATGTAACGCGAGCTGAATACAGTTACTTGATTTTTGTATTCTGATTACGTAACGCCGTTACATGTATTCCGTTACAACCCAACCCTGCCCATGAACACACTGATGTTAACAGAGGAAACACTGGACCGGAATATTCCAGGATATTTTTACCACCTCTAAGAAAGACTCTTGAACATTTCACTGAGAAAGTCTGAGCCTGTTATTTTGAAATGTCATCTATAAAACTATTTAACATTTATGGCTGATTTCCCAGGTTATATATCACACAGGCTCCGCCCTCTACTGGACTCTATGGGTACTACTCTCTACCATGCTATGCGTGCATTCACCTACTGAGTTGCATAAACGTAGCCGGCCAATCGGGGCGAGCCTACCTGAATGCGCAGGCCCACAGTATATAAGGCGGCTACGCCTCCCGACCGTCATCCTTTTTCTCTTCAGCGAGCAGCAATAGCTGAAGCTAAACGTAAGAAGATAGATAGAAGAAAGTGAAAGAATATGGACTCACCACTCCTTGAACATCGGCCTTGCCCTACATGCCCTGGCTTAATTGTGGGCGCTGATCCTCACCGCTTGTGCTTAGAGTGTTTGGGGCCTGACCACACGGTGGAGGGCAGCAAACATTCTCCGTCCTGCAGTGCCTGTCGTGCGCTCCCGCGGCTCGGACGCCAACATTGCCTGGAACACTTCCAGGCGCACTATGTCTCACCGTACGAGGCGCAGGACCACGAGGAGCTCGAGGTGGTCGAAATGGAGGACCAGGAGGTGGCAGAGGAAGTGCCGTTAGTGTTCGCCATTCCGACAGGGCCGGGCGGCCCCATTTGTCGAGGAGGAAGAAGACGAGGAGTTCACGTTGTCGGGCGCTTCTGGGTCCGCCGTCCACGAGGGTCCACCGCGCAGATCTGCCCGTCAGGATTTCCCGCTGGTGATGGCCATGGCGGCGGAGCCTGTGGGTTTAACGCTCCCCCTCCGCTACCACCCAAACCGGTGAGCCGCCTCCGTCAGGGGTTTTATGTTTGTTTTTTTTGTTTCGCCCCCGTTGCGAGATATCTGGCAGTGTGTGGAGGCGACGTGGCAGGCCCCTGCCAGACGAGTGGATGCTTCACCCGGAAGTGGTGAAGCAGGTCTGGACTCAGTTCGGGAGAGCAGAGGTGGACCTGTTCGCCAATCGGCGCAACAGCCACTGTGCCCTGTGGTTCTCCCTGGCCCGGTGGGACAATCCGCCCTTGGGGGTGGACGTATTTGCACACGAGCCATGGCCAAGAAAGCTGCTTTACGCCTTTCCACCACTGCACCTTATCCCCCCCCCCCCCCTCCTGGAGAGGGTGAGGCGGGAACCTCTGTCAGTTATCCTAGTGGCGTCAGGTCGCCGCTTGACGCCGTGGTACGTGGAGGTGACACAGATGATGGTGGGCCAGCCCTGGACGATTCCTCAGGTCTGGGGGGCGCTGTCTCAGGAAGCAGGTGCAATAGGGGCGTTACCCACTCTGGGCCAACCTCTCCGGGCTTGGCTCCTGAGAGGGACAGGCTGAGACAGGTGGGGCTATCTGACAACGTTATTCAGACTATCCAGGCAGCAAGAGCAGAATCCACCACAGCCTGTTACAGGCCAAAGTGGGTGGGAATCCAGCGATGGTGTGAAGAAAGGAGTCTAGAACCGCTATCGTGTACGTTGGGCTCTATTCTATCCTACTTACATATACTGGTGGATAGGGGGCTGGCTCATTCCACAATTAAGGTGTATGCAGCAGCCATTTCGTCCTGCCATGAGGGATTTGGAGGCAAGTCAGCCTTCAGTCAGCCGCTTATGTCGCGGTTTTTGCAGGGGGTCAGGAGGCAGCGCCCAGTGCACGCCTCCGCCCCACAGTGGGACCTGCCGTTGGTGCTCGAGGCTCTGGTCACCGAACCATTTGAGCCTCTGGAGCTCTCCTCCCTGAAAGCACTGTCATGGAAGACAGGATTGCTACTTGCCTTGACTTCGGCCAAAAGAGTGTCCGAGTTGACCGCTCTGTCGGTGCACCCAAGCTGCCTTTTGATCCGGGGTGACCGTAGCGGGGCGACACTCAGACCGAACCCCTCCTTTGCTCCCAAGAGCCTAAGGAGTTTGTTCAGGTCAAGGGCTATTCAGTTAGGTGGCTTTAATCTTCCACCCCATATTGAGGCCAGGGAGGCTAAATTGCACCTCCTCTGCCCAGTGTGTGCGCTAGCATGTTATGTAGAGTGCACGGCTGCCATTAGACGCACTGAACAGCTGTTTGTGTGCTTTGGAGATGGTATGGCTGGAAAAGCTCTCTCCAAGAAGCGCCTACCAGGATGGCTCTGCGAGTGCATTACACATGCCTATGGACGGGCGGGGAGAGCCGTGCACACTCTACACGGGCTGTGGCTGTGTCAACAGCCTTATTCAACGGCGTGAGTGTGGAAGATATATGCACGGCGGCGTCTTGGTCTACGCCAGGCTCCTTCATAAAATGTTATCTCCTGGACATGTCTGGCTCCTTCTCGTCGTCTGTGCTTGCCGGGGCCACACATGACTGGTGAGAGGGGTGGGGGCTGTGGGTCAGTAGGTGTCTGACCCCTCCCTGGGACAGAGTGCACTTGTGTTTTTCCCATGCTCCTTAGGGACCCGGGAAACATAGTGCGCAGTAAGCCCCATACAGGGCTGGAGGACTCTACACGAGGTAAGCGTGTGTGAGTGTGCCTTATCCAAGCTGCGGCCCCCGACTTCTCCACGATTACAACCGGATGGGAGGAAGTGGGGGTGCGGTGGGTGTTAGCCAAAAGCCGGTCAGGGGCAGTGTGATGGGTCGATGTTGTTGGACGACAGGGCGTTTATACATCGGGGCTCCACCCACTGTACCCATAGAGTCCAGTAGAGGGCGGAGCCTGTGTGATATATAACGGGGGTTATGTATTGTAACCCTAGTTATATAAGCACAGGAAGAGCCCTCTACCTGGGGGCCCTGTCTTTCCTATGCCGCTCGCTGAAGAGGGTGTAGGATGACGGTCGGGAGGCGTAGCCGCCATATACTGTGGGCCTGCGCGCCCATTCAGGTAGGCTCACCCCGATTGGCCGGCTACGTTTATGCAACTCAGTAGGTGAATATATAGTCCAGTAGAGGGCTCCGCCTGTGCTTATATAACTAGGGTTACAATACGTAACCTCCCGTTTCTCCAGCTGACATACACTGACACACACTCAGACTGTCATCATTCAGCACTCACTCTCTGGTGATCTGGCCTCTTTTACTGATTGATGTCATCTACAAAGGTCTTAGGGTCCCTCTATCTGATTCAATTTCAATTTATTAAAAGTATAATTAAGTAACAGCAAAAAATCAATAACTCAAATCATGCAAAAATGTGAATCTGTTGAACTGTTGAATTTACCACATATTATATATTTTAGAAACCTGAAGGCATTTATAGATTTGTATGCTAGTATTATCCAAACAACTCAATACCTTATTGATTATTATTGAAAGTTTTGCTGAATAGTTTCATGTTAAGCAACGTAAAACGTGCAGACCGGGAGCAACAGTTGTAGGTTAGCCTTATTTGGTTCAGGCTGGAGTACATCGGTTACTCCTATAGCCTATTTACTTACTGCTAACTAATGCTAACATAACTGTTGGCTAGAAGTACACAGCTTAATCAACCATATGTAACTGCCTGAAATATCAATCACTTCAATAAATGGTAAAACAAAAAAGGAAAGGTTCTGGCTCAATTTCGGTTTAGTTAGCTTGTTAGCTTATTGCAGCTGTGCACTGTTGCTAGCGGGTTGCTAGGCCACCTCACGAGCTGCACCAGGTGATGTAAACAAGAACACCTCCATAGACCAGACCGTCTCAGTTTGTAGACCGCTCGGTCCAGGCTCCAGCCTACGGCTGCGGTGCTGTTTCTCTATAAATCCATGCTGAATTGGACCTTCTGTTTCATTCTTCTTCTTTAATGGCGACTTCCAAACAGAGTAGACGAGCATTATCGCCACCTACTGCATCACTGCAGCATTGTTCTTTGTTAGTTCCGTTTCATTACAATGAACACACACTTTTATATAATTACAGCAAGAATCCCCCTCACACACACATAGGTGAAACACATGCACATTCCCTACTGAGAACCTTTCAGTAACATGTTTTCAGTAGTGTGTGTGTGAGGTTAATTTTCAGTAGTGTGTGTGTGAGGTGTTCAGTAGTGAATGTGAGAGGATTTCAATAGTGTGTGTGTGAGGTTAATTTTCAGTTGCGTGTGTGTGAGGCTTCATTTTCAGTAGTGTGTGTGCGAGGTGTTCAGTAGTGAATGTGTGTGTTTTTCAATGTACACACAAATGTGTTCCGTTTCATATGCATGTAAATACAATCCAAATACAGAAAAAAGTTTTACATATGTGTTTTTGATCCTCACATATTTGTTTTCCGTTTAAATCCCCTGCACCTGCAAACACACACCGCTTTCTGTGCACGGATCGCTGTGCATCTGTGTGTGGGTTTTTTGAGACTCCCCTGACGGTCACCCGATTCGTACTTGTAATTTTTTCTATCTATAGCCAATCAGATGTCTCCTCCATTCTAAGCCAATCACATGAGTGCGCCCCCACGAGGGTATGATTTCTTGTGTTCATGACATAGCGCTTCATGTACGCATTTTGCGCTGTCCGGAGCTGACAGGTCCATGGAGCCTGCATTTCAAGCTGTTAGAACCATAGATATATAAACACTAGATGGCTGAGTCGCCAGCGTAGCTCACCGGTGGCCATCTTGCCACAGTCAACAACTACTGCTACAGCTGTAAGGTGAGTGATCTGCACAAAAATACTTTTAACTCGCTGAAATCTTGACTGATTTACAAACGGTTTGGTTTATTATAAATGTTATTAGCATGGCTATGATACAGGAGACAACAAGACATGTTGAAAAACAAAAGTCCATTATTATAATGATAAGTATACAGTAACATAACTACATCTTTGATGTTTATAACAAACCAAACCGTTGAAAATTGAGCAATCTACGGTTATTTCAATAGTGCACCATAGACATGTTATGAATGAGCGAGCTGCCTGTGGCAAGATGGCCGCCATGTGGCAACGTCGGTCTCCATTGGCCAGCAGCGCGGGTGAGTCATCTCGTGTTTATATATATCTATGGTTAGAACTGTTAGCGCTGGAGCCTAGCAGCGGGGAAACAGACTTTTAAAGATGAAAAGAACATCTACACATGCTTATTGTAGTTGTACAGTAAGTGCACTGCCTTGCTGCCTGTAGCACCATCCTTGATGGAGCATATGTGTGGGCTGGACCTGTATTTTACAGGAAAGGAGTGAGCAGAGGGTCGAGTTGTCCATTCGTGTTCTGTTTTCTGTGACTATATCTTCCTCACCATAATGAACACCCTCTCAGACTTTCCGTTGCGCGCGCTAGTAAAGAGACGCGCTACCATGGAAACCAAACAATGGTGTACCTGTATTAAAGTCCGAGTGGAAACAGTCGTGAGTAAATCGGATTTTGTCAGAAATCTGGAGAAATGCGGGAGAAATATGACCCCGGGAGGAGAGTAGATAGAGTGTTTGAATGCGTACATTAACACGAGTGGATCTGACTTTAATTACATTTGACTCAAGTGTTTCGTCAACTTAATGTGTTGTTTAAAATAACACTTCGGCATACAGTATGTGACTAAGTGTTGCACAGCCAGAAAGCCAAGGCTCGGGAAGCTGACTCAGATGAATGAGGCGAGTAAGCCGGCGTGAAACTCGAGCGATTATTCGCATCGCGTCTGGTGTGAACGCACCATTATTACAAGTAGACTTTTATATAATTACAAAATAAAATTGCCACACCCAGTACAGCGCCACTTTCCGAACAGGAAATGCACACAAATACAATATTTTGTATTATTATTATTGTTATTAATAATAATAATATATATATATAAATAAAGACATATTGTATTTTAGATACACCCGCTATTGATTAATTTGGTCAACTTTGGACCTTGACACCGTCCACATAGCTATAGTGAAATAATATAAGCGAAAACATTAAGCCTCTTTGCCTCACAGCCCCACCTAGTGTCAGCAGAAAGTATTACAAATAATGATTACAAAAAAATGCAAAACATAAATTACAAAATATATAAAATATATTTTAAGATCATGTTTAATCATCTGATTCGTCTGTACATTGCTGTTTTAGTCTGTGTTCTTCTAATTAGTGTCTACAGTGTGTGCCTATTGAGCTGTTTAGAGCCATGTGGGACAAAACCCGATCCTGCCCCTCCCTCTCTCTGTCTAAGTGAACGGTGACTGTAAAAACTACACTGCGCATGCTCCGAATATTTTCCTATTTAATGTGTGTGGCAAAAAATAATGACCATAGGGGCATAGAGCTGCCATCCCCACCATACGTCATCTCACATAATTCAGAGCTGATTGGCTATAAGTACGTGTGCCGCGAAAAGTGTGGTGTGTGAAGAGCAGGTGAAGAGGAGGAGAGAGACGTGTCCTAAAACCAGGAAGTAAGCTGCGTATGGCTTCCCTCCACAAAAAAGCAATGAGATTTATCCATAGGATTTTAGAAAATAGCTCCAAATAAGGTCTGTGGGAAACGTAGCTGTTAGATAAATGCACGTTTTGTTCAGCCGGATAATATCCACATGTCTACCCTACTTTTATAATTTTTGAATCATAAATCTATCGATTAGATTTATGACTTTTGAAACTACAAGAAGATAAGGAGGACTTTTACAAAAAAGTAATAGAGATTTTTGTCCAGAAGGATAGGCAAATGGACTTCATCTTCAAGTCAAGGTAAGACTGCAATTTGATTGAAAATGGGATCTTACTAAGAGAGAACAATTCAATATTTAAATGATAAAATTAAAAAATGTGGGTATCCTTTTGTTGAACTGTCTGTTTAAAATTAATCGAAGCATCAGACAAAAAAAGCTTTTGAAAATAATATTATATTTTGATTTAGGTCAAAATATAATATTTGTAAACCTGAAGAGTCAGAGCCAGTGCCTCACCAGCCATGAACCTCACTGCAGAAGCTATAGACATCTAAGTTTTTTGTGCCCCACCACTTTTGTACATATAGAAACGCCACTGCATATAACACACACTTCCTTACTTATCTTTGAATAATAATAACGTAAAAAGACCACAATACTACGGTCCTTCGGTCCTGAGATTAGCGCCTGCAGGCAGGCTCCATGGACCTGTCAGCTCCGGACAGCGCAAAATGCGTACATGAAGTGCTACGTCATGAACGCAAGAAATCTACCCTCGTGGGGGCGCGCTCATGTGATTGGCTTAGAATGAAGGAGACATCTGATTGGCTATAGATAGAAACAATTACAAGTACGAATCGGCTGACCGTCAGGGGAGTCTCAAAAAACCCATACACGAATGCACAGCGATCCGTGCACAGAAAGCGGTTTGTGTTTGCAGGTTCAGAGGTTTTAAACGGAAAACAAATATGTGAGGATCAAAAACACATTCAGTATATGTAAAACTTTTTTCTGTATTTAGATTTTATTTACATGTATATGAAACGGAACACATTTGTGTATGCATTGAAAAATACAAGTGTGAATCCTTCTGTGTGCATGTGTGTATTATGAGACTGTTCTGAGCCCATGCTCTACTGGGTCTACATGATTTACTGTCCAAAAACAGAATTAACACACACACACACACGCGCCGTACACACACACACACATGCATGCTTACACACAAAAACATGCAAACACAACCATACACAAGACAAAGACACACACCACACACACACGTGCACACACACTCTGTCACACACACACACTCTTTGTCACACACACATACGCACTCTCTCTGTCACACACACACACGGAGCAGCATCGTGTTGCATGTTGTAATGCAGAGCAAATAGAGACAGTCTGCCCTCCATTTGATTGCTCATGTTGCAGAGGACATTAATACACGCACACACCCACACACACATACATGCACAAACAGTTGATGTGATTGCAGCTCTCTCACCCAGAGGACATGAACAAACAATCACAGATTGAATTCAGGGATTGTTTATTCACCTGCCCCTGTGTGTGCGTGTGTGTGTGTGCGTGTGTGTGTGTGTGTGTGTGTGTGTGTGTGTGTGTGTGTGTGTGTGTGTGTGTGTGTGTGTGTGTGTGTGTGGCCTAGCATTACTATACTTGTGGGGACCTAAATATGTTTACACAGTCACATGTGGGGACTCGCCTCCCTCATGGGGACAAATTGGAGGTCCTCCTGAGGGGAATCATTCATTTTAGGGTGAAGACTTGGTTAGGTTTAGGGTTAGGGTTAGGGTTAGGGTTAGGGTAAGGGTTAGGGTTAGCCATGTGTTGGTTATGGTTAAGGTTAGGATAAGTCTCCAGGAAATGCATGTAAGTCAATGTAATGTCCCCTGAAGTGATGTATGTGTATGTGTGTGTGTGTGTGTGTGTGTGTGTGTGTGTGTGTGTGTGTGTGTGTGTGTGTGTGTGTGTGTGTGTGTGTGTGTGTGGTGTGTGTGTGTGTGTGTGTGTGTGTGTGTGTGTGTGGTGTGGTGTGTGTGTGTGTGGAGGTCACAGGGTGGGTGACATGCTCTGTATGCAGCTCTGTATGCAGCTCTCACACTGCAGCTCAGCAGACAGAAACATAGAAACCACTGAATTTATTCCAGATTCACTGTAAAGTTCAGTTTTTCTTCCATCGATTGGAAAAAATGCTCCGCAGTACAAAGACTGCAATACTGGAAAAATGGTCGGGATAAAAAGTAGGAGTTTCATGAGAGAGGCTAACCATTAAAGCAACATTAATCATTGAAGGACAGTGGACCTTCCTCCAGGGTCCCTGCTTCTGCCTCAGTAGAAATGTAAAGCTCAGTGATGTCATAGTTAACCTCACTCCACTGTCCCTCCACTGAAGGATCAGATCAGCAATACACACTGTTGCAATGACAACACAAAGTCATATAAGTACAACAGACTTTAACATTATGACACAAACTCCTGTACACAAGAGACCTCAATGCAGAAAACACACACTCACCCATGGCCCACCACCCGGCTACTGCCATCACTACTTGCTATGTACAACTTGTTGGGTATTATCTCTTATTATTACATAGCTTAGTTGAATACTCAATTCTGATTGGTCAATTTGGCCATTTCAGTAGTTATTAATACTCGAAAACCGACGCTGATAGCAAAACAATGGCCATTGCTAAGGAGAATCAAGAGAGAGAAGGAAAGAGTTTAAAAGACACTAACAGGAACAGCAGAAGAAGACAGACAGGAAATAAACACTAACAGGAACAGCAAAAGAAGACAGACAGGAAGTAAACACTGGCCCTTTCTCATTTATCTAACTCCCCTCCTCGACTCCTATCCTTGTGTCTTAGTCCCGCCCACAGGAGATGCGAGCCGAGGACTGAGGAGGGGAACCGAGGAGAGAGGAGGGGAAGCAGCAGGTGGTTAGAGAAATGAGAACTCCTCTCCTCTGAGCGGTCATTTTAAAGAGACGTCCATTAATGATGACAGGAGGCACAGCAGCCCTCTGTCTGATAGACAGATGTGTTCATGATGACTTATATATTTACTTTTAATTCATTCACAGTGCGGTATAATGAGACAATAACAGGCTACAGATGCGGACACACACACACACACACACACACACACACACACACACACACACACACACACACACACACACACACACACACACACACACACACACACACACACACACACACACACACACACACACAAGGCAAGGCAAGTTTATTTATATAGCACTTTTCAACACAAGGCAATTCAAAATGCTTTACAAAAAATGAAAGACATTAAGAAAATGGCATTTAAAATCAGTCATTAAAAAGAAAAGCTAATAAAATAAACATTAAAAGAAAAAATACATGGATAAAAGTTACAGTGCAGTTTAAGATATAAATAGTTCAATTAAAAGCAGCGACAAAAAGAAAACACACACATATATATATATAAATATATACCATTTCAGAATCAAACAGAGCACTCTCATAATAACGTAACACTATCAGAGACTGGATATATCCCCCCCTCTCTCTGGTCGCTGAAATGGGGAATATAAATTACGGGCCAAAAGTTTTATTTACAAGTATTAAAAGTAAGCAGAGGACACCAAACCAACTGAGACCTGTCTGTCCGCTGCATCTACGCACTGTACCACACACACACCTACGCACTGTACAACACACACATCTACACACTGTACCACACACACACCAACACACTGTACCACACACACACCAACACACTGTACCACACACACACCTACGCACTGTACAACACACACACCTACACACTGTACAACACACACACCAACACACTGTACCACACACACACCAACACACTGTACCACACACACACCTACGCACTGCACAACACACACACCAACACACTGTACCACACACACACCAACACACTGTACCACACACACACCAACACACTGTACCACACACACACCTACACACTGTACAACACACACACCAACACACTGTACCATACACACACCAACACACTGTACCACACACACACCTACGCACTGTACAACACACACACCTACACACTGTACCACACACACACCAACACACTGTACCACACACACACCTACGCACTGTACAACACACACACCAACACACTGTACCACACACACACCTACGCACTGTACAACACACACACCAACACACTGTACCACACACACACCAACACACTGTACCACACATACCTACAGCTCCTAAAGCATAATCAGGCTACAGCCGTTGTGTATTTTATTATGTGAAGCACTAAATGGTCTTAGAAAAATATGGACTCTTTGTTTGTAGATATCTACTAAACTAAAGCAAATAAAGAGAGTAGGCCTGTTATACTGAGTGATATATATTATACACACTGCTCTGCTTTCTGCACGGACCTCACAGCTGTTCTCTCTGGAAACATTGCGTTGCGATGAAAGCAGTTAATAAAATAATATCCAGGGGATGCATGCAGAGCTGTCATTGGCTGAGATAAGTCCGGCCGTGCGTCACGACGCTTTGAAACATCTCTGTTCCCGGAAATGCATCCACTAAGGAGCCGTGGAGGACCCATCAGTGTATCCTCGATTAGAGCCCCTCCAGAGAGCCTTCTCGATGCTCGATGCTCGGTCCTCGAAGTACATTTAGAGAAATTAGATGTCCTTCAACATGGCGCGCTGAAATTCATTTCCAGGTCACTACCGGAGGACCGAGGACCAAGGAGGGGGATTTGATTAAATGAGAAAGGGCCGGGATGAAGACAGACAGGAAGTAAACACTAACAGGAACTGTAGATGAAGACAGACAGGAAGTAAACACTAACAGGAACTGTAGATGAAGACAGACAGGAAGTCAACACTAACAGGAACTGTAGATGAAGACAGACAGGAAGTAAACACTAACAGAAACTCTAGATGAAGACAGACGGGAAGTACACACTAACAGGAACAGTAGATGAAGGCAGACAGGAAGTACACACTAACAGGAACAGTAGATGAAGGCAGACAGGAAGTACACACTAATAGGAACAGTAGATGAAGGCAGACAGGAAGTACACACTAACAGGAACAGTAGATGAAGGCAGACAGGAAGTACACACTAACAGGAACAGTAGATGAAGGCAGACAGGAAGTACACACTAACAGGAACAGTAGATGAAGGCAGACAGGAAGTACACACTAACAGGAACAGTAGATGAAGGCAGACAGGAAGTACACACTAACAGGAACAGTAGATGAAGGCAGACAGGAAGTACACACTAACAGGAACACGGCATGGGCTCTGCAGTGTTTACGGACTTCCTGGTTACAGACTGACAGTTACAGAAAACTTCGATCAGTCCTGCCGTCATTTACATTTTTGAGTTTGTCGATCTTCGAATCGTCATGTCTGTTAAAGTTTAAATTACTCAATATACCTACTGTCAATTTAAACTGAAGATTAAATGAACAAGGTTAGAGTGACAAACTAGTTAGAGATGTGTATAAAATGGACTTACATTAAATAGATTCTGAAAGTCAGTTTTCTTGACTAATATTATTAAAGAGCACATTGTAACAGAACTTTGCCACTTTATAATGAATCACAGGTGATTAGGACGTATTAAGTTTTGTGTTGGCACGGTTAAGATTATAACTTTAAATACTGATGGATTGTATGCTTACTCCTTTGTAACTATCATGAAATATGACTTGGCGTTTCCTTTGTACAGTGTCTAGTTTTCAGCTGTAGGACTTTGCAGTAAAAGCAGCAGAAGCACAAGTGTTGACAGTATTGTGGCAACAGTAGTAGTAACAGATGTAATAGTATTCTTTTTTGTTTATATTATGAAACAACAGCAGTATTGTTTTCTCTGCTCATTATGTTATTTAAGTCTCGCTCAGACGCCTCTGCTTCTGGTGATTATCGCTGTGCTTTTGGTTCATCAGTGTTATCTTCATCAGCTTTCTGCAGACCTCCCTGTATTTCCCTGCTGTCCTCTAAGGGAACATTTAAACAGACGGACGCCCTCAGCCTGTTTGAAGGCGATGAGCGGCCACGGCTCCACTTGCCCTGCCGGTTCATGTCAACTGCATGTGGATACAGAGGAGCTGCAGGAGGGAATACTGCTCCCACATTTTCTGCTTAACCCACAAAGAAGAAGCAGAGAAATGATGCAGTGTTACCCCTCACCTCTCATTAACTGAAGGGAAAAAAAGATGAATATTCCATGGAGCCCATTTAGGTCAGGAACAGCGGGAAGGAAAAGCTCCATAACTGATTATGTCACTGAGTGACATGCTTCACTTTCATGACAACATTTAGCTGCTTAAGAACAGACAGACGGACAGACAGACGGACATACGGACAGACGGACAGACGGACAGACGGACAGACGGACAGACGGACAGACGGACAGACGGACAGACGGACAGACAGACAGACAGACGGACAGACGGACGGACAGACAGACAGACAGACAGACAGACAGACAGACAGACAGACAGACAGACAGACAGACAGACAGACAGACAGACAGACAGACGGACGGATGTCCATCCGTCCGTCTCTCTGAGGGATATTCCGTCCCTCAGTTTATTCAAAACAATAATATTTAAAAACATTAAAAAAATAAATGTTTAGTTATATTTTTCATTAGTTTTAACAAAATAACTTGATTTAATTGTATTTAAAATAACATTTCCAAATAAATAAATCCTTCGAATCTGCCTATTCAGTTTATATTGGAATGTGAAGGGTTAAATGAAAGAAGCTCCTTTAGCCCTCTCTGCAAGTTACTGTGAAGATAGGAGCTGATTGGTGGTCCAGCTATGAATTCACAGAGGACCAGCTATAGTAACTGAACGAGAGAGTAATGTCAAATGACAGTACAATTGAGCAATCATATCTTCCCTCTAAATGGGCGGACTTTATTTTCGCAGACTTTATGACAAGTTCCGCCCGCTGTGAAGTTTATGCATGTGTTATAACAACGGGTCAAGCTAGGGGGAAGTAGCTAATCAGCCTAAGTTGAGTTCATGATGGCTCACTTCAGTGATAGTGATGACATTGTTGCGAAATTATTAACAGTCATTTTCAAGATTGAGTTACAATGATAAACTGGAGTGGCAAAGGATCAGCTGAATGACCCGCCATCAAGTACTTCATGGATACATTCCATATTTCGTTGCCAGGTTTCAGTCAGGAATAAAAAGGCCAAATTCTCCCTTATGAACAAGTAATTTAAAGTGTGAGCCTTGTTCGCAACAGAGTGTGCATGAATCAAACACATTTTAGCTGAGGAAGCCACTGTGTCGCCATCAGCTCAGGAAGCTTTGATTGTGTGTGCAACTGGACTGATCACTCTCGCACCACGGCAATCACGATCATAACAAGGGCTTGACCACCGGTCAGTGATTCTGACCGGGATGTCCATCGGTATTGGAGTGGAAGCTGAAATAGAGACAGGTTGGGGAATAGTTGTATGGGACCCACGAAGCCACAAGGGGGAGCTAGTGTGGTTTATAGGGGAGGGAAGGACTTTCTTGTGGTGGCCGAAGATGACCAATGCCATTGGAGGACATTAGGGGGAGCTAGCACTAAGATGAAACTGCTGTGGGATGTGTGAATGTGGAGTGTAAATAGTCAGGTAGACGTCTGAATGACATGCATGTTAGCCGCTAGCATGCGGCTACCCAACCTGCTGGGGTGAACTCCATCAGTGCCGAAGAGGGCGGGTCGGTCCCAAAATATATTAAAATTGTCAATAAAACCTCAATTGTGAGCTCTGCAGGCGGATTGGAGCCAAGTGTGGAGGCTGAGGATCCTACTGAAACGCCCTGCTCCACGGGCCAGCGTTGGGATCAGACCGGGGGGAAAAAACGACTTTTCACAGCTCTGTAGAAGATTAAAAAGTTCAGCAAAATCATTTTTTGTCAGCTCCGACTGCTGGCGGGCTGTATCATTAGACCCAACGTGGACAATTAGTCGATTGACAGAGAACGGGAGTGATAGCAGCAGCCCCAGGAGTTTATCCAGGATGACTGGGACTGTGGCTCCAGGGAGGCAGCGTGTGGATGCGTTGGAGAATCGGATGCTTCTGGTTATGGAATCCCCGATTATTACGTGGTTGAGGCAGGGCTCGACATTAACGACTGACCGATGGCCCGAGGCAATCTAGTGTTTAGCTCGAGCAATGAAGATCGGGCAATCTATTATGGCAATTGTGGAGACGTGTCAGTGCCTGACACAGGGTTCCCACGGGGTCTTAAAAAGTCTTAAAAAGTCTTAAATTTGATAATCTGAATTTAAGGCCTTAAAAAGGTCTTAAATATGACCAAAAAAATAAGAAAGGTCTTAAATATGATTTAGAAAGTCTTAAAAATGATGGGATTTGAAAGGTACTTCTGTGTTGCGATCACGTCTAAAATGTGTTTTGGGGAAAATGTCCGGGCTGCAAAGTAACCAGTACGGTAATAGCCTTTCAGTTCCCCCCAACAATTTGTATTGAAATAAATCAACATGGAACCAGTAATCACTAACTTTGTTTCCCCCGGCCCCTTATCGGAGAACACCCAGCTAGTAACCTAGCAACCAAGCTTCAGCTAGCGGCAGTCAGAAACTCATGTCTCTTCGAATCTACTTACAAATAAATATGGGGAAGTGTAAGTTGAACCGTATTTGGTTGGAAAACATCTAATTTAGTGCTTGGTTGAAACCAGTGGAGGGAACGTGTTTGAAGCCCGCTGCACCTTTTGCAAAATAAATTAGCGTTTGTTTTGCTAATGTAGCGTTAGCTAGTGCAGCGTTAGCTAGTGCAGCAGCTCCCGCAACAACACCAGGGGACCTCCGGGCGACGTTTGGGTCTACGTCAACCCAGCGCCATATAGAGAGTTACGACAATGGAAGTCCAAAATGCTTGATCGTCACGTGGTTCATGCTCATTCCTGCATACAGGCCCCTGCTCATCAGAGAAAAGCCCACGGTGAAGCAGGTGAGGACCTGGCCTGAGGGATCCATGTCAGCATTGCAGGACTGTTTTGAATGCACAGATTGGGACATGTTTAAAGAGGCCGCAACTGTCAACCTACAGATTAATGTGGAGGAGTATGCTGTGACTGTATCTGCATTCATCCAGAAGTGCATGGAAGACGTCTCTGTCCTCAAGAACATCACCACACGTGCCAATGAGAAACCCTGGATGAATATGGAGGTTCATGCTCTGCTGAAAGCACGAAACTTGGCTTACAGATCTGGCACCTCCAGCACCATCACCTTAAACACCGGCTCCCCGCAGGGCTGCGTTCTGAGTCCACTGCTTTTCACCCTGATGACCCACGACTGCTGCTCCAGGTTCAGTACCAACCACATCATAAAGTACACGGACGATACAACAGTGGTGGGACTCATCAGGGACAACAACGAACAGGCCTACAGGGAGGAGGTGAAACATCTGACAGACTGGTGTAACACCAACAACCTGATCCTGAATGTCGATAAAACAAAAGAGATCATTGTCGACTTCAGGAACAAAAAGCACTGTCACCCACCACTCCACATCAACGGCACGGCAGTGAAGACTACAGACAGCACCAAGTTCCTGGGGGTGCATATCACAAGCAGTCTGACCTGGTCCACTCACACGACATCACTATTTAAGAAGGCACAGCAGCGCCTACACTTCCTGCACAGCTCCCCCCTCCCATCCTCACCACGTTCTACAGAGGAACCATAGAGAGCGTGCTGACCAGCCCATCTCCATCTGGTCGAGAGACTGCTATGCCAAAGACTGGAAGTCTCTGCAGAGAGTGGTTAGGACAGCAGAGCAGATCATCGGAGTTTCTCTCCCTCCCATCAGAGACACCGCTCAGAAACGCTCCCTGACAAAAGCCCAGAACATATTTAAAGACCCCACTCATCCTCACCATGCTCTGTTCTCCCTGCTGCCCTCCGGCAAGATGTTCCGCAGCATTAAGAGCAGAACAGCCAGATTCTGCAATAGCTTTTTCCCCCAAGCCATCAGACTGCTGAACAGCAAGTAGACCAGTAACATAAAGATTACATTACGCTGTGTAAAGAGCACATATTTGTTATATAGTATGTCTATTTTATTTATATGTATAGTAAGTCTTTATATTTTAAACGCACACTTTATCTTTAATTTTTATCAGCACCACGTCACTATTATTTATTTATATGTACAATTTTAGCAAGTTTTTATATTGTCCTGTTCCTGTAAGCCAGTACAACGACATTTCGTTTTAATAGTACACTCTGTGTCTCGTTGAAATGACAATAAAGTATGTCTAAGTCTATCTATGTCTATGTCTTTAGGGAGACTCAATAGTTCCCCGGAAGTTCGTGGTGGGACATTTGAATGCATGATTACCGGAGATAGAACTACGATTTTTGGTAATAAGTAGTGAATAAAGGTTTTGATTTGCAATATTTATACAACATATCGATATGTATGTAGTTACATCAATATTTGAAAAAGTTAAATTTGCTAATATTTGAGGATTAAGATAAAATAAGAAGTACTTTATTGATACCAATTTGGGAAATGTTTGCTTTGCAGCAGCAAAAGACAAGGCATTGTACATAAGACAGTTAAAAGACTAGAATTAAACAATCGAAAATGTAAACATCTCAAATAGAAATAAAATAGCAGAAAATATACATAGTGTGAACAACTATTTTACCTGTTAACATATACATGTTAGGCTAACGTTGCCTTGGTTAAAGAGCCTGTTGCTGTTGTTTATTGCTTTTGAATTGTTTAAAACAAATATTATCTTCTTAAACTTGTATGTTAGTCAAGAACATCACATCCTAATGTTTATTGATATATTTAGAGGAAGGGAAGGAAGGTTTCAAAATTCGGATTTAGATTCATTTTTACCATTTCTTTAATGCATGGTGGTTTCAGTAATCCCCTGGTAATTGAGGACATAAGTAATCTAAATGACTAATGTAATCTTTATGACTTTCAGAAAGGACAGGAGACCGACAGGTGCCTATCAATGATTGTCAACTGACAGTAAATAAATGGAATTCAATAAACATTGAATAGCATATCATGCAGTTTGTCTGTGCCTTTTCCTCTGTGTTGTCCTGGCATATCGTCTCCCCCATGGTTTGCTGTGCTGCCGGGGGATGCTCCAATCGCTCAGAGAAAGGAGTACACATGCAAAGTTTCCCCACTGACACAGAGAGGAGGAAAGAATGGCTGGCTCACGTCAGCAGGAGCAATTTAACTATCACAAAAGACAACAACAGCAACACAATATGTGAGGTAATCATATTTTTCACAAAACGAAGACTACACCATTGGGAAGCTTAACGTCTGTTTAATCAAAAATAAGGAACAGGGAGAGGCTTGCAAAGCTCTGGGAGTTGAGACTCAGGGTGAGGGTCTCATTGCAGGTCATCAGGCTCCATTGAATCCCCGTGGGGTTCTTGTGCTGAAAGAGGGAGACAAAGACAGGAGAAAGGGTTAGATACATCTAGCAACCTATAGGATGGGAAATTGCTGACCTATTTTAAGCGTACCATGTGTTTTCACTCTCACTTAAGTCCCTCTCCCTTTGCCATCAATCCAAAATCAGCTGAGCTGCAACATAATACAGACAGGTAATAATCAACAGAATCACAAAGACATAATATGACTGCTAAAAACACTCACCCAAAAGTTATGTTTTTGTTTACTGTTTAGAAGTCTCAAATATCCACTCTAAATCCATATCAATAGCGATGTATCACACAAATAGCTCTCTTCCTTATTATTGTGTAACGTTAACTATATTATACTAGCTTGAACTCCAAGATGGATATCCTCATTTCACCACCTCCACCCACTACAATCACACGCCCCAATGTTATATTTAACTAATATGTAACTCCCTCCACCCCGGATAAAAGCACGTTAAGAAGCCCCTTTTTCTCTAATTCCACAACGTTGGATTGAAATAACATTAGGAGAACGAATTAATAGGCTGTTCATGGTTAACGTGTGTTGCTAACTTTATCCGGTATCCTAGCCTAATCTGTAAACGTTAAATATACTGATTGAAGGGATAATCCACTAACATCCTTTAATACACATGTGTAGTTAATTTGATTCAGATGTTCTGATAATATCCGCAATATAAATCTCTAAATGTCTTCATACCTTTAAAAGTCCATCACGAACGGCCTATTATGCTGCAACCATAGACTGCTAGCCGCAGATCCGCTAACTTCCGGGGAACTATTGAGAGGCTCCACGATCCGCCATTGCTGTAAAAAAACTGGTCCATTGGAGTGAACGGAGATGTCGTAACTCTTCTATTATATGGCTCTGCGTCAACCCTAAAAGCGGAGGTGCTGTAGACACTAAATACCGTAGCTAAACACCAATCATACAACAGCAACGATGAAAGATTGTCGCCAGGGCAGCAGAGCTTTGAATATAACTCTTGTTACTTTCTCTCACACACACACACACACACACACACACACACACACACACACACACACACACACACACACACACACACACACACACACACACACACACACATACACACACACACACACACACACACACACACATACCATGTATACATCACTTCAGGGGACATTACATTGACTTACATGCATTTCCTGGAGATTTATCCTAACCTTAACCATAACCAACACATGCCTAACCCTAACCCTTAACATTACCCTTACCCTAATCCTAATCCTAATCCTAAACCTAACCAAGTCTTCACCCTAAAATTAATGAAGCCCCTCATGGGGACCTCCAATTTGTCCCCATAAGGGAAGCCAGTCCCCACACGTGACTATGTAAACAGATTTAGGTCCCCACAAGTATAGTAATGCTATCACTTCAGGGGACATTACATTGACTTACATGCATTTCCTGGAGACTTATCTTAACCATAACCAACAGAGCCAAAAAACACCTGCCCTTTGGAATCTTTTAAACTTACCCGACCTTGATTTTAGTGTTTTTTATTTTCCAGTGACATCCAGTTCATTTTATACGATTTTACTAACCCGGTGTGCCTTCCTTTATTTTATTATTATTAGTTAATTTTAACACTCCCTTTACTTTTTAAATTAATATTACTGGGGAGATTGTTTTAATTATTTGTATCTTCATCATTGCACTTGTGTTTTAACTGCACTTACACTTCTAAATGTTTTTTATGCATGGATTTTACTAATAGAACTGGAATCACTTTTAAATTGACCATTTTAGATCCCTTTATCATTTAAGGTCTTTTACAGATTCCATTGGGACAAGCTCCGCACACGCACACACACACTTAAACACATCGGCACACACACACACGCACACACACACACACACACACACACACACACACACACACACACACACACACACACACACACACACACACACACACACACACACACACGCCTCCCTCCAGAGATCCTGGGACGGGAAGATCTGCTTTTTAACATACTCTGCCGCCGTTCCGTGGTCCAACTCCGCTCTGCACTTTTTAAGCACTCTTTTGAAACGGTCTTGTACTCACGGAGCTTTTAAAATGCTTTTAAAAGGGTTTTTATAAGGTTTATGTTTACGGAGGTTTTTAATGTTTTTTTAAACACCTATTTACCAAGAGCCAGTGCACTACTCCTCCGGAGCCCTGCACTCTTCCCCAACCTAACCCTTACCCTTAACCTTACCCTAACCCTAATCCTAAACCTAACCAAGTCTTCACCCTAAAATTAATGATTCCCCTCATGGGGACCTCCAATTTGTCCCCATAAGGGAGGCGAGTCCCCACACGTCAGAGTCCTGCATCGGGTCGGGTACCCGCGGGTCGCCGACGGGTGACCCGCAAAAAAGGTGATTCGCGGGTGGTATTTTTTCAAACGCTTTTTTCCGGGTTCGGTTCTGGGTAAAACAAAGATGTCGGGTCACGGGTGTTGCATAATAAATATATTAAAATAATAATAATTTAGTTTAATGTTTAAATCATCAGACCTATCCCCCGCGGGACCGCGCATAATCATAACCTCTGCAGCGCATCAATCTGCTGCTGAGCGCGCCACATTCGAAATGGCTGAGGTGAAGCTCTCTACGGAGAATACAGCATTTTCAATAACTCTTCCTCAAGAGCGAAATCCAACGTCTAGAAGGCTTTTGGTTCCTAGATGGAGAAAATAACCAACATCCCACGCTTTTTGAGACAAATATGGAACTGCGTGTGTTAATAATTGCATGTTTTCACTGCTCATATATAGGCTATGCGGGTTCGGGTCGGGTTGCGGATCTTGTGCCGACGGGTCGGGTTGCGGAACTAATTTGCAATATGTGCGGGTGGCGGGTTCGGTATTGCACGTCGCGGGTGCGGGGCGGGTCTTGAAAATCAGACCGTGCAGGACTCTGCCACACGTGACTGTGTAAACAGATTTAGGTCCCCACAAGTATGGTAATGCTTGGCCACACACACACACACCCACACACACACACACACACACACACACACACACACACACACACACACACACACACACACACACACACACACACACACACACACACACACACACACACACACACACACACTAGGGGTCCACGATTATGGCAAACATCATAATCACGATTATGTTGGTCAATAATTGATATCACGATTATTAAATATGATTATTCATTGACTTTGAAAACATCAATTTATTGAACTTTAAATCAAATCATAATTTGAACAGTATATTTGTAACTGTTGATTACCCTGAATGTATAATTCAACTGAAAAACCAATACAAAAATTAATTAAATAAATGATATATTTAAATAAATAATATCAAAATAATAAATACCAATAAACAAGATCAACAAATATTTTGGAGCGCACTTCCACAAGCTACTAAACATATATAAATATGATCAATACATATAAATGAGAGTAAAATTAATTAGATCAAATATGTTGTAGTGCACTGTCACAACCTAGCAAAGCTAAACAATAGTTTTTTTCGATTATGTTGTTTTTGTACTTGTGGCAGGCCAAAATCGTAATTGACACACACATACACACTTTTTGGCTAACACAGTTCTGTACTGTTATGCTGTTATGTTCAGTCATTGTTCTTATGTTGAACATGAATACATTTACTTTGTAAGTAATTATAGGACAAGAGAGAATGCACCAGACAGCATCTAAGACCTGCACAAATCTAAATGTTCTAGGGGGAGGCCCCCCAAACCCTTCGTGCGACATTTCGTCCGCGCGCATTTTTCAGGGCAATCTCTATTGGGCTCAGGGCCGTCTCTTTGAGTTTACGACGTGAAGAGGAGGTCGCCAGACGGGATGAGGGACGCCGAGTTGACTCCACAGTGGCCTTGGAAGCAACCCAAACGCTGCCGGCTACCGGCGCAGAAGTTGCAGTGTCGGCAGGGTGCAGATCTGGACGGGTCAGAGCCGCTGAAGCATCAGCTGGATGGATCGGATAATCGGACAGGGTCTTGAAGCGGTTGTGAAGGCTTAGGCAAGGAGGTGAGGTTACCCCATTCCCCACCACCTCTGACCACGGCGGCTGATGGCCAGGTGTCGAGCAGGAGGAAGGCCGTGGACAGGTGGAAGGATCCCACATAACTGTGTCATGGATAGTTGCTCTGAGCGAGGCAAGCTGTTAGACTGCCCCGAGGCCACCTCCATGAGACTGGACACGAGAGAGTCTTTTTTTTTCAGCTCATCAGAAAACCGTCAGATGTCCTCCTTAAGGTCTGTTATCCGTTTATTTGCTGTTTGAAGTAGCACATTATCCTCAGGGTGTATTGTTGGCATTCTTGAGTATGAGAGGCTAGGGCCATTATTGTGCCAAGCAGAGGTTGTGCTAGATTTTTCCGCTGCCCGTCATTTTGACGGACAGGATCGTAAAATCTCCGTCAAAATCCAGTATTACCCGTCGGCCTTTACACAACTCTGACGAGGGGTGGGGGGGAGGCGGGAGAGAGAGAGCACACTCGTGAACTGTCAATGGGGGGGAGGGGGTGTCAGGGTGAGAAAAAGTTTTTAGAGAGTACTTGTCCATGGACAAGTGAGTTTGGCAATTTACTTGTCCGAATACATTTTTCACTTGTGGAAATGGACAAAAATTGGGGCCACTGGAATCTTCTTCTTCGTCATCGTATTTTACATTTTCCCACGGTTTTTACGACACCGCTAACGTAAGTGAGCGGTAAGATTTTACTGCATCACACATAGGGTTGGGTATCGTTTGGATTTTAACGATTCCGTTTCTGCTTTTCGATTCCGATTATTTTCGGTTCTCGATTCCGGTTCTTTGAGAGGGTAAAAATAAGTCCCATGACAAACTGGGAGAAAAATATATTTATGAAAACATTAAGTCAAATCTGTATTCCTATTTACAAATCACTTCATAATGTTGAATTTCTTACGGTTATTGAATACAATTATATAAAAATAATCTCTGCATTGTTTAGTTAGTTCTAAGTGGTGCAGTTTGAGAATATACAATTGGCCCAGTCTCCTCTGATGTTACACTGCAACCTGCCTGTGAGACAGAGTCCAACCACACATGTCCAACACATAGGCCTAATAATAATAATAATAATAATAGCCTACATTATATTTATAGATAGGCCTAGCGCTTTTCTACAACTCAAAGACGCTTGCACGCTTATACACATGCTGCAGCTGCCCAGCTGCTCACTGTTTGTAAAAGTAAATAAATAGTATTTTAATTTCAATAATGTACTTTCTATACCCTGCTTCATAAACAATACTGACATCCCTGTGTTCCTCCGAGTCTGGGGGTCCGGGGATGTGAGGACAGTGTCACTACCCGATCTGCACCTCTGCCCGATCTGCAGTGCGCATGTGCGAGATGGTCCGCCATATTGGACAACTCCGGACGGCAACCCAAGTAGGACAACATTGACACAGTGGCTTTTGGCAAAGCTCAAAAGGAAAACTCGAGAGAGATGAGTTATTGTTATTACAACGTGACTTCGCTATTATTTAACAACTCTTTTTATTGGGTTCTTTTATTTGGGGTTAAGTACATTGACAGAATAAGTGAGAAATGAATTTAACTTCTGTTAGACAGCTATATGCCATACATTTTTGCACACATTCACAGTAAATATGTATTCAGTATGATAGCTTTCTAACAGAAGTTAAATCCATTTCTTACTTATTCTGACAATGTACTTAACCCCAAATAAAATAACTCAATAAAAAGAGTTGTTAAATAATAGTGAAGTCACGTTGTAATAACAATAACTCATCTCTCTCGAGTTTTCCTTTTGAGCTTTGCCAAAAGCCACTGTGTCAATGTTGTCCTACTTGGGTTGCCGTCCAGAGTTGTCCAATATGGCGGACCATCTCGCACATGCGCACTGCAGATCGGGCAGAGCTGCAGATCGGGTAGTGACAGACAGCGCGAGGACACAGACAGGGAGGCTGCTTTACTTCATAAAGGAAATGGCGGTCAATATTAACAACATAGAAGCTAAAATGCTTTCATTACGTGTTAGAGAAAGAACATAAGAAAGTTTGACAAAGATGAGGCTGTTAAACGGGCAGCGGATCCGCTGTGTGTAGAAAGAGAGAGAGAAAGAGACAGAGAGAGAGAGACGCTGAGCTGCACCGTGTAGCGATCAGCTGATCCGGAACATAGAGAGAGAGAGAGAGAGCTGCGATATAACTATTAACAAAGCACTTATATACTAATAAAGGACTGGCTTACCTAAAGCCAGTTGAGTAGCACTTGAAATGTTTTTGCTCTATGAAACCTGATGTACTTATATGATTCTGTTTTCTTCAAGTTTGTATGTTGTTGGTCGAACGCACTTATTGTAAGTCGCTTTGGATAAAAGCGTCAGCTAAATGCAATGTAATGTAATGTCTGCGGGGCTCGGCCTCGCCTCCTGTCCTCTCTTATTAATCCCGGTACCGGACAATTGTTATTTGTTCCTACTCAGAACCGAGTTGTATGAGGTGTGATTAGTGCCAAAGACCGAACTAACTGAGCAGCCAATCGTGTTGATCGTCGCCTACCATGCCGTGAACTATGGCGCGAGAGAAGTAACGTGACACTCTCGTCACCACCCCTCTCGTCTGAGAAGCTACGTGACGTCTGCGTCTGAAGTTACTTTACTTTGGTAGTTATCACCTAATAACCCAGTAATGTTACAGCTACGCAGTTGCTGTTCAAGCGAGACTCTATTTCAATATAGTTTTGGTATTAAAATAATGTTAGCACCATAGACTGTATATATAAATGGACGTAGTGTCCGTGACGTCACCCATAGAATTCTGCAGAGTTGCCGTGAAGCCCTTAGTAGGCGGAGTCGGGACCTGCTGCCTCCGAACTGGAAGTAAACAGAGCTAGCTCAGGCTAAGAAGCTAAGCTAACATGAAATACATGCATACCGAGTTACTGCTAACAGTGTAGTTCCCCTATATAAACGTTACATTCATAATCAAATGAGACAATCTGCAAGAGAATTAGTTATATTTTGTTATTCTTAATGCTTGTCATTCACACGTTAAGAAAAGACGGATTCCACCGCCCGGACATAACGGAGCCGCAGGCGGCTAGCTCCGGGACGCCGGCTGGAGCTAGCCCCCTGCGGCTCCGTTAGCTCCGGCGGCCACCACTGGGATAATTGGATCCCCTATTAACATTTGCTCCCGTTTAGCATTATGGGCATCATAGCCATAGACTATAAAAGTCTTACCCAAGGCTGAATCATAAACTAAAATGTATATGTATGCATAAAGGGTTACGTCCTTAGCTGGCTAATAAGTAACAAGCTAAGCTACCAAGCACACAAACACCTGCGAACGGGGTTAACATGTATAATATCATCATTTTAGACTTCTTGGAAGTTCTGTTAGTACATTCAAGCGCACAGCACGACATTTGAATTGTCTGGTATTTGTAACAATATTCCCTAAAAGGCACAATCACCACGAACACGGCTAAAGCTAAAGGGTCAAGTACAGTACTATGACTAACTAACGTTGTAGCCTCTATGGTTGTAGCCTAGCAGAGTGGACAAGTTGCTGTTAGCTGACAGTGAGGCATGTACGTGTCCATCAAAGTGACCACGCCCTATTTTATGCAAAAACTTTAAGACCTAATATAAATAAAAGGGTCGTGTTAGAAAACAATTCACTCACAGATTCATAATCATGAAGGTGGAATCTAACTATATCGATAATAATATGTATTGCATCCATGGGTAGAAACATGTTTTTTTCTGCTGTAAAGTTGGGCATTTTAACATGGGGGACTATGGAAATTGCTCCTTTCTGCAGCCAGTCCCTAGCGGCCCATGTATGAACTGCAGTGTGTGGCACTTCCGTATTGGCGTCCCGGCTGTTACTCAGAGTTTGCCGCTTGGTTACACCCCTTGTATGCCCTGAACGCAAAAACAACCACAGACAAGAATATGTTTAATTAGCCTATCAAAATGATAACAAAGGCTGAAAAAACAGGAGAAGCCTGTCTTCCCTTGGTCTCCAGGAGAAAACTGTATATCACCAAGTTTTCATAGTTTTGTGTGTGAAATAGATCGCTGCAGTGAACACGACTTTATGTATTTGTTTATGGTTTATTTAATATGGAGGGATGCAGTATATACACTGAACAAAAATATAAATGCAACACTTTTGTTTTTGCTCCCATTTTTCATGAGATGAACTCAAAGATCTAAAACATTTTCTATACACACAAAATAACCATTTCTCTCAAATATTGTTCACAAATCTGAAAAAATCTGTGATAGTGAGCACTTCTCCTTTGCCGAGATAATCCATCCCACCTCACAGGTGTGGCATATCAAGATGCTGATTAGACAGCATGATTATTGCACAGGTGTGCCTTAGGCTGGCCACAATAAAAGGCCACTCTAAAATGTTCAGTTTTATCACACAGCACAATGCCACAGATGTCGCAAGTTTTGAGGGAGCGTGCAATTGGCATGCTGACAGCAGGAATGTCCACCAGAGCTGTTGCCCGTGAATTGAATGTTCATTTCTCTACCATAAACCGTCTCCAAAGGCGTTTCAGAGAATTTGGCAGTACATGCAACCGGCCTCACAACCGCAGACCACGTGTAACCACACCAGCCCAGGACCTCCACATCCAGCATGTTCACCTCCAAGATCGTCTGAGACCAGCCACTCGGACAGCTGCTGCAACAATCGGTTTGCATAACCAAAGAATTTCTGCACAAACTGTCCGAAACGTCTCAGGGAAGCTCATCTGCATGCTCGTCGTCCTCAACGGGGTCTCGACCTGACTCCGGGTTCGTCGTCGTAACCGACTTGAGTGGGCAAATGCTCACATTCGATGGCGTCTGGCACGTTGGAGAGGTGTTCTCTTCACGGATGAATCCCGGTTTTCACTGTTCAGGGCAGATGGCAGACAGCGTGTGTGGCGTCGTGTGGGTGAGCGGTTTTCTGATGTCAACGTTGTGAATCGAGTGGCCCATGGTGGTGGTGGGGTTATGGTATGGGCAGGCGTATGTTATGGACGACGAACACAGGTGCATTTTATTGATGGCATTGTGAATGCACAGAGATACCGTGACGAGATCCTGAGGCCCATTGTTGTGCCAGTCATCCACGACCATCACCTCATGTTGCAGCATGATAATGCACGGCCCCATGTTGCAAGGATCTGTACACAATTCCTGGAGGCTGAAAACATCCCAGTTCTTGCATGGCCAGCATACTCACCGGACATGTCACCCATTGAGCATGTTTGGGATGCTCTGGATCGGCGTATACGGCAGCGTGTTCCAGTTCCTGCCAATATCCAGCAACTTGGCACAGCCATTGAAGAGGAGTGGACCAACATTCCAAAGGCCACAATCAACAACCTGATCAACTCTATGCGAAGGAGATGTGTTGCACTGCGTGAGGCAAATGGTGGTCACACCAGATACTGACTGGTTTTCGGACCCCCCCCAGGACCCCCCCAATAAAGCAAAACTGCACGTTTCAGAGTGGCCTTTTATTGTGGCCAGCCTAAGGCACACCTGTGCAATAATCATGCTGTCTAATCAGCATCTTGATATGCCACACCTGTGAGGTGGGATGGATTATCTCGGCAAAGGAGAAGTGCTCACTATCACAGAGTTTTTCAGATTTGTGAACAATATTTGAGAGAAATGGTTATTTTGTGTATAAAGAAAATGTTTTAGATCTTTGAGTTCATCTCATGAAAAATGGGAGCAAAAACAAAAGTGTTGCATTTATATGTTTGTTCAGTGTAGAAGTTCATAGAAGAAGCAACCCCTATATATTGTTTATTTTATTTCGTTTCATTTTGGCACCATGGCAGAGGCAAATATAGAGTTAATGTGCAGAGATTATAATGTCCCGTTTACTAAAATATGTATTGTTTTATGATGTTTAGTTGACAAAATAGTCACTGTGCTACATTTTGCTTTACTCAAGCATACATCTGAAGACAAGAGTTGTGTCCGTTGTCATTACATTTCCTTTGGTTTTGTTCAGTTTCAGTCATAGCCTATTGAAACAGTTTCAAGTGCCAGTTCTGTCCACTGAGCTCTGCCTGCATCTCTCCCTCAGGGCCATCACCATCAGCATGTTCTGATAGTGGAACTGAATAAGGAGAAAATGTAATCATTACATTAACAACTACTTATGAAATAACATTATTCAAGAACATATATTATGCAACACTTATTTTATCCCTAAGTTGACCCTGTATTTGCATGGCCTAATACCATAATGATTGTCTCCCCTTTTGACAACATAACCATCAAGTTATTCACTCACAGTATGAGGGGTTTGTAGCCCCACAGTTAGCTGCAGTCTAACGGTTATATTACATATATTTGCCTTGAGTAACATTAAGGACATGTTTGGGTTTTGTGTAACCTTATAGTCTCCAGTCACACAGGGCCTATCACTAATGGCGCGTTTCCACTGCAGGCCTCGCTCGGCCTCGCTCGGTTTGGTTAGGCCTTATTAGGCCCGGCTCACTTTAATGCTGCGCTTCCATTACAGTTTAGGAACTGGGGTAGTTACTATAGTAACGCAGTGTAGGCGGTGACGTCATCTTCAATGAGCGCCCCAAAAAACAACACAGCTGTTAGCTCTTAGCACTCAGAGCTCACAGCTCCTCATATCTGTTCAGAAACTAGACAAAAGTTAAACAAGTACAAACCACAGACTGCCTGTTTCATGGCGAATACAGTCGCTGGTTTATTTATGTCTGTATAGGCCGTTGTTGTGAGTGTGGACGGTCGGAGCATAAATAACGTTAGCTTAGCCAAGCTCCATTTAGAAAACACGCATTTGAAAAGGGTTTTTCGCCTGCCGTCTGTCTGCAGACTTGTCAAAGCATTAATTCATAGTTTTGACTAACCGGTATCAGTATGTTGTTACTTCGGCATCATTTTGAAACGTGTATTACAATTAAATCACGGTCAAATATTTTCATCTTGTTGTAGTTGTAGCCCCCTTGCCAGCAATTCTCTCTCTAGCATACTCAGCCCGACTCAGCCTGGTTGTTCCTGGCCCTAGAACCACGATTTAGTCGGGCCAGAAAAAAGGTGAAAAAGTAGCCCCGGGCCAAAACTAGGCCAAGTGGAAACGCAACCAAAAACGGGCCCCGCTCGGCTCGGCACTTTTTAAAGCGAGCTACCCGCTGCAGTGGAAACACGCCATAACTTACTGTAGCATTGGACTGAGAAACAGTTTTGTTGACAGTCAATGTGCACATCAGGCTACAATATAGAAAGAAAAGTGGCTCATAATAGTGGCACTGACACAAGAAAAGTGGATCACATCAGTCCGGTTCTGAGATCATTACACTGGCTTCCAGTCTGCCAAAGAATTGATTTTAAAATACTACTGCTAGTTTTTAATTCTCTAAATGGCTTAGGACCGAGGTATATAGACGACCTCCTCCATCACTATGAAGCATCCAGGAGTCTCAGGTCTTCTGGGTTGGGTCTGCTCTCTGTTCCGAGAATAACCACTAAACATGGAAAAGCAGCTTTTGGTTATTATGCCCCAATGTGCAGCAATCAGCTGTTCCCGAGCAGAGAGAGAGCTGCCAGACACAACTATTATTAATCCCCGTACCAGATACTATACAATGCTAACGGAGGCGAGACGTACGTTATTTACACGCTTATCCACACGTACGTTATTCACGTGCATATACACACGTACGTTATAAACACGCGTATCTAAGATAGCACTTTCTAAGCTACGCCGCCGCCACATGAGCGCGTACTTTGAGCGCACCTATGATATGTCGCCGTGACGTCTGACAAGTCACATCTCATAGTTTTGCTTCCCAACCCTGCCACTGTGCTAAATGTCCTGCCCCGCCCCACCCCCGTCTAACAGTACAGAAAGCGGCGAGATGCATTTCCTTAGGAATCGACAAGCAGAACCGAAACTAACATTTCTAAACGAACAATGGCGGACACTGACAATTTGCGAATTAGTTCTTCCTTTTGTAAACTGAATTTATCAATAATTTGTCAATAAATGAGGGCGAAAAACGTCAATTGAAAGATCTACTTGTCCGATATTGTAAATAACACGTCCCGGATGGTGGGACGTGTGCTTTTTCGCACACTGGGCGTGAACTGTTAGCGCCGTGTTATGCATGCCCACTGCACCTCGCGGGAGCGCGCACAGCGTAAAGCCAAAACTCACATTTCAATGATTTGTACGGCACAGTTAGGTTTGGAAACGGTATAATTTCCTTTTTGGAGGGCATGCATAACACGGCATAACACCAGAGCCTCGCTGCGGGGAAACTTTGGCGCTGTTCAGAGTTTGCTCTAATCCTTCAAAATGTCAGACTGCTTTCAGATTTCTCCGTAATTGTTAAAAAGAAATCGTCATAGACGGAAAATATTCGGTTAACGCGACCTCTGGTGCCAAGTACCAGTTGTAGTAGTAGCAGTCGTAGTAACAGTAGTAACATTAGCAGTAACAGTAGTAGCAGTAGTAGCAGTCGTAGTAGTGTAAGAAATTAAAACCAATATAATACGGGAATATTAAATGAATGCACTATTCTGCCCTTGCAGTGCAAAGCTAGACAGGTAGCTAACAACTTGAATCCTCCAATAATCACAAGGCTTTGGCTTTTCTTGATGTTTACTGTACGATTCTCATTGTGAAACTAGAAATACAATACAGAAATAAAGCATACATTAGTACACATAACTGATATACATACATTAATTCAATTAGTCTGTGTCTCATACATACACTCATACATGTACACAGCATCTGTATGTAATGCTACTAATGAAACCCATTTAACCAAACAAATACAATTCACCATTTTACTATCAAAGGCATTGTTACGATCTCACTAGGGATGAGGTAAGCAACCAGAATGGAATTGGTAATTAATCATAATAGGGTTTAATGGTTTACAACAAAAGGTGTACAATAAAAGAGAACAAAAATAGCCTAAGCCAAACAAAAAGCGCCAAAAGGGCGCAGGTACACTGCTAAATAACGGAAGAGGACTCTAAAGGTGAGCCTAATCACACAGCTGTGATCACTAAGAATAATTGAAGGAGGCTGCAGGGAAATGCAGCTAACAAAGGGGGAAATAGAAAACACTACTCCAAACACAAATACCACGCTACTCTAAACACATACACACGCTAACACACAAGTTCTGGCAGTCTAACGTGTCCACGACACCGGAGCAAAATGAGTGAGGCGTCTGATCGCAGCAGAGCCTCCAGAGTGATTGCTGTCCCCAGGCTTTGGAGCGTCATCTCCGGCAGGTGTGCGCTGGAATGGCTTGGGGATTGGAGTGCGTCGAGCCCGGCGTGCTCCAATCAGTGTCCTCGGAGGCGGACCAGGAGATGGCAGCCAATGACGTTGGGGCAACTACACAGCTCATTTACATACATATACAGCAAAACAGAATGACAAGGACCGGAGAGGCGACAGCCGTCACACTCCCCCCCTTAAGACACAAACCCACTGGTTTTGTGAAACTAAACACATACACACGGATAACACCAACCAACCTGGACAAAACATCGACCAACACACTCTCTGAGCCCTTTTATGTGACGGGTATCTAACTTGGTAGTCCCGCTCCATCAGAGCTCATTGCGTGAGACGCTGGCGGTGCCGATACAGGCGAGTCCATAACATGAAGGGATCGTAACAAATACACATAATAATTACCCAAAAGCTAGATCCCACACAAATCTCAAGATACCGTAAGGCTAACAACAGACCGAAGGTGACTAACTGATAGCCTAGCAGACTCTCTCGGATTACCGAGAGAGTCGGACTGGCGGGAGTCGTTTCTGAGCCGGCATGTTGCGCTGGTCTCGCAACATCCTCATGAGAAGGGGAATCCACCTCTACTGACTTTTCCTCTGCCACAGCTTTATCTGGAAGCACCGGCACAAACGCAGGCTCAGACAATGAGACATCAGAGTCACCTTTACTTGCCTGTGCGCGTGTGTGTGTGCCTTTTGGCGGGGACCTATTCTGGGGACAGCAATTCTGCCGCTGTTCCTTCAGAGCGATGACATGTCCAGGTTGGTGACAGTAAAAGCACTCCCTCGCCTCTCTTGTTACTCTATACCAGTGTTTCTCAAACTTTTGCATACCAAGGACCACTTAACCAATACAAAAACACTCGCGGACCACCTAACTCCACAAATATCAAAAACCACATCGTTTTTCTAGAACAGATTACACATCGCCTGAAAATGGTACAAACAAGTGGCAACATGTGTGATGAAGGTGTTGCGCTGGGCTATATCATGCAAAAGAAAGTGAAACGTAACCTTGCTTCATTGCGGAGATATTCCCGCGAGAGTGCGGAAAACTTAAATTGATTAGTTAATTTCAAATGTGAAATGTTACCAATATACTCACGGACCACTAGGGGGCGCTCACGGACCACCAGTGGTCCGCGGACCACACTTTGAGAAGCACTGCTCTATACACATTTAACGGCTCAGAGAATGGTGCAGCGGACACACGGCGTACCTCTCAGTAAACACAGATGTATGTGTCAGCACGTATATTCGTCGGCTAACACAGCAGCAGCAGAGAGGGAACTTACTTTTTGTTCATTCAAGTACTCAGCAATGCGGTCAGGCAAACATTTCTTGAATTCCTCCAACATAATCAATTCCCTCAGAGCGGTATAATCCGCGGCTTTACAGGAAGAAATCCACTTCGCAAACAACATCCCCTTTACTCCACATGAGTTTGGTTAGGACCCTTCCTAAGGTGTCTACATTTCTGTCTGTAAGCTTCGGGAACGAGTTCGTACACTCTGAGGATGGCAGTTTTAACAAAGTCATAATCAATACTTTCTTCCAAAGTAAGAGCAGCCACTGCTTCTCCCGTGAATTTTACATTGCACCAGGAGAGCCCACGATTCAGCCGGCCACCGCAGCGCTGCAGCAATGCGCTCAAATGCGCCAAAATACGCGTCCACTTCAGTCTCCCTAAATGTTGACACTAAGGAGCTGGAGGTTGTGTACTCCTTCATGGATGCCTCTTTATGTCTCTGTGGGAGTTGTTCCAACATTAATTTAACTTCTGTATTGTTTCCATGGAGACCTCACATCAAACTGTGTCCTGTCAAAGTGGCTAATTAGTTAATGTAGCGTGTTGTGACAGCCAACCACAGAGAGAGAGAAGAGTGCATGGAGGAATTTGGTCGACACACACATTTATTCAATTCATCCCTTTATTTTTCTCTCCCTCCTTCTGCCCCCCCTCCTCAGTAATCAGGTCTGCTGTAATAAATTAGCAGGATGAGGAGCTGCGAGGGAACAGGTGCAGCTAAATGTTAATGAATTCCTCTGCGGCCGCTGTCACAGCAACACTGGCTGAATATTTAAACAGCTTGTTGGCCTGATGACTTATACCACAGCTGATGGTGTGTGTGTGTGTGTGTGTGTGTGTGTGTGTGTGTGTGTGTGAGTGTGTGTGTGTGTGTGTGTGTGTGTGTGTGTGTGTGTGTGTGTGTGTGTGTGTGTGTGTGTGTGTGTGTGTGTGTGTGTGTGTGTGTGTGTACATGTGTAAGTGGCTGCCAGGTTCTGAGCTGTGCATGTTTGTTATATAATGACAATCCACTTAAATTCATGCTGTTAGTGAAACCTGTACCACCTCAACAGAAGTACTGGCTTCTGATTGGATGGCAGCCATCTTTTATCACGCTGTAGTTGGACCCAAATCCATTAGCCACCAGTTTGAATCCTGATTTAAAGGATTATACCCTGACTGCTAATGGCAGTAATGAGTTGTACATTAGTAATGTGTTTTTCATATTGTCAACAACACATATGAAAGGACCATGGATGGCAGCAGGTGGTGTATGTGGGGTGGAGTCAAAATATACTACAGAATCAGAATAACAACAGAGGGGGTCATTTACATTTACAGCAAAAGTGAAGAGGCAAAATATTCATTAAAAGGTATGCATAACATATTAGAGATCAATATTACACAAATGACTATAAAAGTACCCATCCAGGTGGACAACAATATGTTCGTTAACAGTAGTGTGTGTTTTGCAGTGGCGAACCGTGTCTATTAGGGCTGAACGATTAATCGATTTTGAATCTAAATCGCAATTTCAAATGATGCGATTATCAAATGATGCGATTATCAAATGATGCGATTATCAAATGATGCGATTATCAAATGATGCGATTATTAAATGATGCGATTATTAAATCGCAACGCCTGCGATTTTTTTTTTTTTTAATTGTTTTTGTTCTTGTGTGTCAGTCATCGACACCAATCAGAAGTGCTGTGCTCCACATGTACCAGCCATTGTTAACCAATCAGAAGTGCTGTGCTCCACATGTACCAGCCATTGTTAATCAATCAGAAGTGGCCCATGATAGAAGGTGATAGACAGATTGATCCAATCACCTGCCAAGTATTTTTGAAAGTGCCTGCCCTTTCCAAATGGCTTCCAATGGAGCTTTAGATGGTTTGGTGAAACCAACCATCTGAGTCAGGTTAGTAATGCTCCATCACATGCTTCTATTACAGGGTGAATCTCAAACTGAAGCTTGACTTTAAAGCAACCCAACGGAAGTTTCATGTAAGTTTAGTTATTTCACTCGTAGCTCGGGCTGCGGGGTGCTGGAGACAGGAGCACGCTGATGCGACCTTCCTAGCCGGAGATATGGCCGCATTTTACAATAAACTTCCGTTGGGTCGCTTAAAAACAAATATCACAAATCGAATCACAATCGCAATATTTGTGAGAAAAATCGCAATTAGATTTTTTCCCAAAATCGTGCAGCCCTAGTGTCTATCACAACTGGACCTTCTGTAGACACACACACCCCCCGCGCCCCCCCCCCCCCCCCCCCCCCCCCCCGACGTTATAATGTCCGTCTTTTCACTGAATTGTCGCCTTGAAAAGGGTACTCACAACAATTCCTCAACAACTTCATCTTCACCTGTTGCACTTTTCATTTCAACGTTAAAAACAATAAAACGGCAGGAATTGCTTCGTCGCATTCATCTATTTCAGGGGTCGGCAACCTTTTTGATATGAAGTGCCATTTTTAAAAAAAGGTTTTATCAGCGTGCCAACCATCGAGAATTATCAACGGGGGGGGGGTTGAGGAGCTTGACGCTCGTCAACTATCAGCAGGAGGGCGGGGTAGCCTCGCTATGGGGAAGCTGTGTGTGGACCTGTCAGCGCAACTTACATGATGCCGAATTTATAGGGATGTAACGATATACCAAATATCGCGGTATCGCGGTAAATAAACGTCCCAATACCGTCGTGAGACTGACAAAATCTACCGGGATTTTTTTTTTTTTTTTTTTTTTTAAAAAACACTTTTTTTTGTTTTAAACCTTTATTTAACCAGGTGGTCCCATTGAGATCATCGATCTCTTTTTCAAGAGAGACCTGTCCAACATGGCAGCAAGTAGGTTACAACATGAACATAAAACAACAGAACACAAAAGGACATCGTATTTAGGGCTACATTTACACACCTAGAGCTAGAGACATTGACAAGTAGGCTACCAACAGTATATTTATATCTCGCCCTGTCTATAAGCCTCACCTTCTTGGCAAAAACTGTATTGTTTTTGAAGTGGTGGAGAGATAATGCACAGTTTGACCCACTGCTGTTACCCATGGCCAAAGCATATCTCTCCGTCCCACTGAGGTGGCGTTAGACTTTTTCGCTGTCCGTCATTTTGACAGACAGGATCGTAAAATGTCCGTCATTATCCATTATTACCCGTCGGGTCTGAACAGTTCACAGAGGGCATGCTCGTAAACTGTCAACGGGGGGGGGGGGGGCGGTGTTATGCCGTGTGTGGATGCACCTTGCGGGAGCACGCACAGCGTAAAACAAAACCTCCCAGACATGTATTGATCTGTACGGCAAAGTACGGTTTGGAAAGTATATCATTTCCTTTTGGAGGGCATGCATAACACCAGAGCCTCGCTGCGGGGAAACGTTGGCGCTGTTCCGAGTTTGTTCTAATCTGTCAAAATGACAGACTGCTTTCAGATTTTTCCGTCATTGTTAAAAAAAATATTCGGTTAACGCGACCACTGCTGTCCCAGCAACATCAGTACCAAGCGAGAGAGGTTTTTCCAGAGCAGGGGATATTGTAAATGCCCAAACATCCCAGTTTATAAATACCTGGAAATGTGGACATTCTCATATTCCTAAAAACCTGTCTGATGATGCTGTGTGAGTGACCAGTGAGTTTGAGTTGAGTTACTTGAAAAACTAAAGTCAAACTTGATTTATTTTATTGCAGGGTCTGATTATTAAATGTCCTTGTTTATTTGTGAGATGCAGTGGCACAAAGTAAATGCCTACTTTGTTTGGTAGTACTAGTAGGTACAAAAACACTGGTTTTCTTGTTCCAGTCTGTTACTGTCACTTTGTTTTTGACACTTTAAAATACTGCTATCCTACTAAAATGCTGTACAAATCAGATTTATTATGTAATAAAGAAACATTTTCCGAGTAAAAAAAATGTGTATTGAAAACATTTTTTTTCCCCCTTTATTATTCAATATCGCGATAAATACCGTACCGTGGACTTGTTATCGCGATATTATCGTACCGTGAGTTTTTGGTATCGTTACATCCCTACGAATTTAACAAACACATTTAAATAATTGGTTAAAACGGCATAATAATAAGGACGATCGTCCGTTCTGTGATTCTCCAGAGCTCACATGTTATGATATTAGGATCATGCAGAGTGAGATGAGATCGCTGTCCCTTTAAGAGAGAGAGAGATGGGTGTGGCTTGTGTGTTTGTGGATGGTAGAGCGAAAGTTACCTCATTCACACCAACGGTGTTTCAGGGCCGGTTCGGAGTTGGAGCTTGAAAAGCACCGGGTTTTCCTCTTCACACCGCAGCGGAGCAGCCTCTTAGCTCCAGAATCCGGTTCGTTTCAAGCACCGCATACGTCACGCTTACGTCGAGGCGGGGGCAGAGACAGATCAACTCCTGAACAACAACAAAAAGCCCGCGTTTGTACACAACGATGGAGAAACTTAACAAGAGGTTCAGAGTTTCAGTGTTTCTGCCATAGACTGTATATATAAAGGTTTCTGCTCATGGTGAAGCAACGTGTCTGCGTGTTAAGGTGGAACCTGAGCATTCACGTTGATCACCTCTCATTATAAATCTATACAACTATAAATATTAAACGTTACTTCACGTGTTCATTTGAGAACAGCTGTTACATACCTGGGTGAAGGTTACAGTTCATTTAAATGAAAGATACAACGTTACTCCACACTCATGGTTCAGTCCACCTTAAGAAATAAGACCGACCTAGGAAGCAGTTGTGTTTTAAAAAAAACTTTATTGACACGAGTACACTTTTTTATAAGAATATAACTAAACCACAGAAATGACTCCGGAAAAGCTGCAGATAGAAATAGAGCCATAAGAAATTAATGCAACTGATTTAATCCGCGCGGTTTGGCTTTATGAAGCAGGCACGCAAACGGTTACGTCATGACGCATTACCAGTCGGACTCTGGGCGGTGTGAAAAGAGCCAGAGCTAAACCGAAGAACTGGTTCTGAACCTGGAAACCTGCATGTGCCATCCGACCTCTGCAGCTCATCCAGAATGCAGAAGCTCGTCTGGTCTTCAACCTTCCTAAATTTTCCCACACTACTCCGCTCCTACGCTCCCTTCACTGGCTTCCGGTAATTGCTAGAATCCACTTCAAGACACTGGTACTTGCTTACCGTGCTGCGAATGGATCTGGCCCTTCGTACATCCAGGACATGGTTAAACCGTACACCCCAGTGCGTGCCCTACGCTCTGCATCAGCCAAACGACTCGCTGCGCCCTCGCTGCGAGGGGGACCCAAGTTCCCAACGGCGAAAACACGTGGGTTTGCTGTCCTGGCTCCAGGATGGTGGAATGAGCTCCCCATTGACATCAGGACGGCAGATAGCTTGCACATCTTCCGGCGCAAACTGAAAACTCATCTCTTTCGACTCCACTTCGAGCGATAGAACTATTAACGAAGCACTTTTATACTAATAAAGGACTGTCTTTTCTAAAGCCAGTTGAGTAGCACTTGAAATGTTTTTGCTCTATGAAACCTGATGTACTTCTATGATTCTGTTTTCTTCAAGTTGTATTTTGTTGGACGAACGAACTTATTGTAAGTCGCTTTGGATAAAAGCGTCAGCTAAATGCAATGTAATGTAATGTAAAAACGCTCTAGCACGGAGCTTGAACTGGAGTTGCGTTGGTGTGAATGAGGTTCTAGAGCACCCTGGAACCGAGGGAAACTCTGAAAGAACACGCCCATTGGCTACAAATCAATATATGATTGGTTGATCAAACTGTCAGTCCAAACGTATGCTCTCATTCAGTGCAACGGCCAGGGCATTCTATCAAGGATGTAGAATACCTTGGTTGAAGGACAAGATCTGATTGGTTGCTTTCTTTTCTAACACAAAACCACTGAAATGCGTAGTGCATGGTCCGAGAAGGACAAACAAATCAACGTAACACTGTAATATTACAGATCAACAACACAGATACCATTCTCATTTATTCATTTATTCATTTTATTACATTTTATTTATATAATTAAATCGATTTGTGGTTTGTTTTATCTGAGTGTTCCAGGGTGTTCTCTGAATACCTTGAAGGCCCTGACGGTTCGCCACTGGTGTTTTGGGGAATAAAAAACATGTCACCTGATGCTACAGTGTAGACTGCAGAACTTGTAAATGAGTAAACCTGCAGAGTTGTTATGAATACATTCATGGGCGGCTGTGGCGAGATTGAATGATTCAATTTCCTACACCTCCTGATGTTTGTTACAGCGCCAACCACAAAGGATTAATTGTCCTCTGATGTCGCTTTATAATACGTGGAATGAAGCTCTAATTCTGTGAGTCGCTGTAGCACTTGTAGGAGTAGTAGAAAGAAAACTCACAAATGACACATGATGAGACAACAGAGAGAGAACCATCACATATATTTTCTACTTTTCTAATTAATTAATCTTCATTAATGTTCAGCCCTACTAACACACACACACACACACACACACACACACACACACACACACACACACACACACACACACACACACACACACACACACACACACACACACACACACACACACACACAGAGATACACACACACACACATGCAAACAGTTGGACGCATGCAGGGTCGTACTGAGTATATCAGCAGGATGGTTGATGACAGATGCCTCACAGAACACAGCACACTGCGGGCCGAGCAAACATCTGCTGTGTGTGTGTGTGTGTGTGTGTGTGTGTGCGTGTGTGTGTGTGTTTGTCAGAGGTGGGTTGTTAACATGCAAATAAAGCAATTAAAATGCATGCAACACACACAGAAAGACACGTGCTTGTACATGTACAGATAGACACATATGCAATGCAAACACACACACCCAAACACACGAACACACACAGACAGTGACATTAAAATTCCCACAGCCTTTAACTAGAGTGAATGAAGCAGAAACACACAGACTCACCTGAACAAAGAGTGTCTCAGCTGATCCTGGGTCACGTTCACACTCACACAGAATGTATGCATGACCGTACTAATGTTGCTCTATAACAGGGGTGTCCACACTTTTTTTACAGAGGGCAAGTAGTATATTGCCTCATAAGTTGAGTTATAAGTTTGCAAAAATTAATCAATTGTAGGTAAATGATGCTTGATACTTGATAATGATTTAAGAAAAAAACAGTCTATATCACATTTATTTTGTTGGCAGCTCATCCCCCAAAACAGAAGCCTCAGTTTTATTGTGTAAGGGGAAACATGAAGGGTATATTTCAAGCTTGTTAGGTAAATAAGTTATTGGGCCTTTTTTCTTATCAACTAAGATTTGTTCGAACATTTTTCCAACTTTAATTGACTGAATATATTTGAAAAGTGGGCTTATTAACACATGAATACTACTGTGTAATATATTTTTACATGTATATTTATGAAGTAAGACAAGCAAATGTTTCATTTGTGGGCCATATTCCATTATACTTTTTTTATTTGCTGAGGGCCAATTCAATTCGCATTTGGCCCCCAGGCCGTAGTTTGGACACCCCTGCTCTATAATAAACTGAAGATTCAACAGATTGTATTCACAGTTATACTGTATTGTGGTTGGGGCTCAACATGTCTGTAAGGTGAGCAAACTACATGCTGGAGGAATAACTGTCCCACGGCGCATTGCAAAACCTAAGCCACCCAAAGATATGTCCAAGACACAACAAAACAACTGCTGGAGACCAAAAGAGAAACAAAAGACTACAGAGTCTCTGAAGATGCAAAACAACCAGAAATAAATGCACAATGACACAAATAAAAATAATTGCAAAACCACATTGACTCCAAACACAGCATTGGGAGTGGGGACCTTTAAGTTCTGCCCAAGAATCCGTCTGCGAGCTCAGAGGACGCTCTGCAGCTCCATTAGTTTCATTATTGTCTTCTCTCTTCATTCTCTTCCAGAGCATCAAGGTGTCATGGCAGCCGCCCCCCCGCAGCGCCCAGAACGGCATCATCTCCGCCTACAAGATCAAATACAGAAAGACCGGTCGCCGTGGAGAGCAAGAGGCCATCGAACCAAACAACTTTTGGTACCTGTTCACAGGTGAGACTTTAGAATGCGAAACATTTAGAATATTACCAGACTTATCATTTCAAATATATTTGTGAAACTAGAACCTTGTTTTTTATGCTGAGTCTCAAAGTTTTGACAAAACTACCAAAAAAAAAGACAAGGGTTCTTAAAATCTTCCTGTACTGAACCAGCATGTTGAGTATGTGCATGTAAATGTGTGTGTGGGTGGGTAAGACGGTGGATTTGTCTCAAGTTGTGTCTGTTTTGTTTTTTGCTGCATTTGAAAAAAAAATCCACATCTTAACAGTTTAAGATGTTTAACTAACAGTTAGAGAAAAATAAGTATAAACGGTTTTACAAGTATCACGCATGTTGTAAGTGACTAAACCGTTCACACTAGGATCTAGTGAAGCTGAAACCAGCAAGTCCCAAGTCAAGGATGAGTCCTAATCTTTGTATTAAATAAGTCACTCAGTGACATTCACCAAATGAAATGCTTTTGAACTTAAAACTTGAAAAGACCACAGGATAAGTTAATCTACATTTAGCTGCGTACATATAGATTATTCATTTTGACTGCTCACAGGTTGGTAAGGTCTTATCACACACCTATCCAATTTGCACGTGGGTTAAATAAATAGTGTATACACTGTATATATATAATCAGAGGTCATTTGGAAAAAAGACAGTTTCAAATTGACTCAGTATATTATCCCCCCCCCCCCCCCCCCCCCCAACCCCTCAGGTCTGGACAAAGGCAGCCAGTACAGTTTCCAGGTGGCAGCCATGACGGCCAATGGAACGGGTCCGGCCAGTGATTGGTTCAATGCGGAGACACCGGAGAATGACCTGGATGGTAAGTGCGTGTGTGTGTGTGGCGTGTGTGTGTGTGTGTATGTGTGTCTGTGTGTGTATGTATGTGTGTTTGTGTGTGTGTCTGTGTGTGTGGGTATGTGTGTGTGTGTGTGTCTTTGTGTATGTGTGTCTGTGTGTGTTTGTGTGTATGTGTTGTGTGTCTGTGTGTGTCTGTGTGTATGTGTGTCTGTGTGTGTGTGTGTGTGTGTGTGTGTGTGTGTCTGTCTGTATGTGTGTATCTGTGTGTGTGTCTGCGTGTATGTGTGTGTGGCTGTGTGTTTGTGTGTGTCTGTGTGTGTGTGTGTGTGTCTGTGTGTGTCTGTGTGTCTGTGTGTGTCTGTGTGTTTGTGTCTGTGTGTATGTGTGTGTGTGTGTATGTGTGTGTCTGTGTGTGTGTGTATGTGTGTGTCTGTGTGTGTGTGGTGTCTGTGTGTGTCTGTGTGTGTGTCTGTGTGTGTCTGTGTGTGTGTCTGTGTGTGTGTGTGTGTGTGTGTGTGTGTGTGTGTGTCTGTGTGTGTGTGTGTGTATGTGTGTGTCTGTGTGTGTGTGTGTATGTGTGTGTGTGTGTCTGTGTGTTTTGTGTCTGTGTGTATGTGTGTGTCTGTGTGTGTGTTTGTGTGTATGTGTGTGTGTGTGTGCGTGTGTGTGTGTGTGTGTGTGTGTGTGAGAGTGAGTGAGTGAGTGAGAGAGAGAGAGAAAGGAGTGATTTGTACAGCAGCATGTAAATACCTCCGCTCTCCCGACACACATAAATATTTAAGCACTTAAGGAATGAGACGGATAGATGGAGGGGAGATCTGCCTCGGGGGAGGGGGGACAGCAGAGGAGAACTAAGTGCATTGCATTTCCATGTACCTTTCTGTGTACAGTATGATCAAAAGACAACATTTAGATTTTTTAGACTTAACACTTTTATTCATAAATGCTTTGTGTTGTAAAAAAGGACCACATTGCCTGCTGTTGAGTTGCGTGTATGCTATTTAACCTTTATATATACAGTCTATGTATTTAACCTACAAGATATAAGACACGCCCCTAAACTGTCACTTTTCTTAAACATGAAGAAATTATTAAAAAAATGTATAGTACTAATTAATATATTTTACAATAACATAACTCCTTCTGTCTGCACCTATAAGCGGAGGCTCCTTTATCTAAAGATGATGAATGCCAGTATAGAAAACTGTTAGGGCTGTACAAGGGCGTGGAATCAAATGCACGATGCAGAGACAAACAAAGTATCAAAATAAAGTGTTTTAATGTAGACAGGTCATAACACACTGAATACATAAAGCAACAAAACAAAAACTACTAATACACTAATCTAACTCTATGGACGATAACTCTATGGACAATGACAAAAGGATCTTACGCTGGAAGGCTTGGAACACACAAGACAATCTGGCAACGAGACAGGGGAAGACGAGAACTATATATACTAGACAGACAACACCAGGTGAAGACAATTAGACAATCACAACCGTGGGAAAACAGACAAGGTAGGAAACGTACTTTAGACACATGAGGGTAGACAAGACTATCAAAATAAAACAGGAACCTATCTAAGCACATAACATGAAACCTAAACTAGGGAACAATCTCAGCAGAGCCGTCTACGCACAACAAAAACACAGATGGAATATTATAAAATATGTATTCATAATTGCATTCAAGGTTTCTTATCTCATTTTAAATGCCTAATAAACATGGTTAAATTCGATTTTTAGAATAAACGTCTGATACGTTTTCAGATAAAGATGTATTGGAAACTCTACTGCCATAAATTATATTTTTCTGCAATAATAAATCAGTAATTCATTTCATTTAGTTACTTTAAAACCATTCCGTTACACAATATTAGAAACAAACAAATACTAGCAAAACCAACACACTACTGGAATTGCTAGGTCTGCTCAGGAAAATATGTTTTCTCCTAAATGAAGTCAATCATCATCATCATCATCATCATCTTTATTTGAAGAGACTCTTGGTCCATTATTACAAGACATACAACACTCAAATATAAATAAAAAAAGGCAGTGGTACCAATGTTTCCACAGAGGTGACTGGCATCGTACAGCACTGAGACACGGATTTGAAAGCAGCATAATGACAGAGTTATGAGAAACATTCAATCGACAGATGAATTTGTACATCAGATTTCTCAAGAGAGCATGGAACGTGTTGACTCGTGCGTTACAGAACATTTCACTTGCACTGCACCACCTTGGTTTTCTAAGCAGTATACACAAACAGTCATTATAAGCAACCTGGAGCTTCTGGAAGCTCGCCTTCTTATACTTGAGCCTCAAGGGGCTGTCAATGAAGACAGAAAGACAGAAAGTAAGAAAGAGAGAGAAAACACTGATTTGGGTTTGGTCTCTTAATAATTTGAGCTGAATAATTAGAAAAGTTGACCTCAGGCTAAGTGTCAGAAGCAGACGGTCCTGGTTAGCAGGACACAGCTGAGATAAGAAACAAACACATCCATGCTAACTTTGTTTCCGAGGGAGACTCAATCTCATATCAATGGATTATCACTCAATAAAGGGAAATGAAGCGTCTCCCCGGAGGACTAAGAGCACGCTAATCTGATCCAATCTGATGCTGAGAAAACTAACGCAAAGTGTCAGGGCTTATTAGGGTTTAATACGCAGCTAAGAGGGTTAGCATCTGTTAGCCACGGTTGCTCTACCTGCTAGTGCTGCTGCTAACAACTGGAGGTGGAGGTCTACTTCTTTGGAGTGACGTTTCACTCTTGGTGTTTTTGCAGAGAGTCAAGTGCCCGACCAGCCCAGCTCTCTGCACGTCAGGCCGCTGCCAAACAGCATCATCATGTCCTGGACCCCCCCCCCTCAGCCCAAACATCCTGGTTCGAGGTTACATCATCGGCTACGGAGTGGGAAGTCCCTATGCCGAGACGGTGCGAGTGGACAGCAAACAGAGATACTACTCCATCGAAAACCTTGGTGAGGGGTGATGAGGAGCTGATGGGGGGAAACAGAAACTGTGACCTCACACAGAGCTTTGTGGAGGGAACTGCTTACCTAGCTCCATCAAACAACTCTGAAAAAACTGTAACGTTGACTTTAATTAAATGCATTATGTCAACAGATTTCAAATAACTTTATTAGGTTAGTTGAAAGCACCTAACCCTAACCCTTGATATCATTGCTTTAAACTAACCTAATACAGTTATGTGTTATAATACATTTATTATAGTCACAGTTAAGGGAAACTTTGCAAAGTGCACACTCGAGTTAAACAGTTCTAACAGTATCATGTGGTTGAACATGCAGGGAAATAGGAATAGGTTATTTGACGTGATTTCGACTTATTTCATCCCATGAATAAAAACATCCAGTATACTTATCAACACCACATATTTCATATGTGCTGCCCCCAGAGATCCAGCTGCACATCCTGCAGACTATTGACTCAGCGCCTCCCTGTTCAAGTCATTCATTATGATAATGAAATTCCCATTTAATTACCATCAATAATTTAAAGAAATGTAATAAGAAAGCTGCTTGAGGTGGAAATCTAATTATGAAAGGACCAATAATAGAAAACATCCTCCCCAGTGAGCACAACAAGCAATCTGCATGCCAAAGGAGACAGTGAAGAATTGGTGGGATTTTCAAACGCAGATGAAAAGTCCCATCTGAGGTCTCATAATGGAGTAATGAAAAAATAAAATGTGGCCGATGCATTGCACACATGGATTAAGTGCACGTATGTACACGACATTCATAATTCATGGTGATTAATAATTCATGTGTGAGGCGTCTGGGGAGTGCAGCCGTGTTGGTTTAACCGATGTGAGGGTTTGATGCCACATGAAGAACACATGCAGCATCATCAGGATGCATGACCATCAGCTCAGACGTCTCAGTCAGAGGGTCCTCAGGGACAGAGGTTCCCAGCCTTTTTCCCAAGAGCCCCCCCAAATTACTCCTGTTGGAAGTTGCGCCCCCCCCCCCCCCCACACACACACACAAGGGGGGGGGGCAGCGGTAATTAAAGTTTAAAAGTCTCAAAAATGCTCCAACTGCTGTCACAAACTGGATGAATGTGAAGTATTTTGTTAAAGGAGGATGAAAGCGTAATTAAGGAGCACTATTGGAGTGACTTTGATGGTTATTGGACTCAGGATTCATTCATTTGGATTCCCGATGAAGAAATTAAAGGACGGCGCAAGTGGAAACAATTCACAAAGGGATTAAACTGTTGCTCAAAGTAAACCGGATTTTGCCGATGTGTTTATGTGGATTCAAAAGATGTAAATAATCTACAAAATGGAGGAGACCGATCTGATTGGAGCAACTGAATCCAACTGAAACCGGCATGACAATGACTGTGTTTTAAAAATGCGCTTATCCAGACAAGCCCGGTTTGGACACTTTACGGGCAGAAGAAACATTTATATTAAAGAAAGAATTATACATTTCTGTCTTTTTATGCCTTTAATAGCTACTAACTTGAATTTGTATTAAAATTAATGAATACATTATTTGTTATACTTTATTGTAATGTAGAGACAAGGCCTTTAGCGACAATCATGTATTGTGTAACAATTATATGTAAAAAAAAAAAAAAAAAAGTAAAGAAAAAAAGAAAGTCTAAATATGATATTCGGCCTCAAATCATCTGAGGCCAGGTGCACCCCCTGCGATTGTTGGCGCCCCCCCCAAGGGGAACTGGAAGAAACAACTCTCTGTTCCCAAGTAATGACACAATGGAATAGTAATAAAGCACTGAGATATGCTCTATTAGAAACTCAAATGATTAGTATGAGTGTGTCCTTTAAAACTCAACCACTGCTATTTACCAGGATTTAGTCATGTCATGTCCATCAGTTTTCCCAAAAAGTAACAAATATATTTGGTAAGAAAATCTTAATAAAATGATTGTTTTTTTTTTTGGTTTTTTTTAAGGTTAGTTTATTTATTTTATTTTTTTAACACCTTATTTTTGAAAATGTTCATTACAAAGAAAAATCATATAGAATGTCATTGAGCAGTCAAATACATACTGTCGATGCAACAGTGCACATTTAAACCAGACTGCCAAAAAGCAGATCAAATATAGCCCCCACCCCAGCATGAAATAAAAAATAAAGAAAATAAAGTAAATGAGATAAATGTACACGTTCTCACAGTTGACACACAAATTAAATAAATAAAAACATATATATATAACATAATATATAACATTATAACATAATATATACAAAACGTACCGTATTCCTTTAGAAATGGTAGCCCAGATTCAGCAACACTCAAATCTATACACAATCTTCTTTAAAGAGTTAAGTCCAGCTTGCACTTCTCTACGTGTGTGATCAATGGCTGCCAGGCCTTATCAAATCTATCAGTAGATCCCTTCAGAGTGGACCGGATTTTCTCCAGATGCAAACACTGCAACAGATCTCTAATCCAGTGAGTATGGGTGGGTGGGGATTCATCCTTCCATTTAAGAAGAATTAGTCGTCGAGCTATCAACGATGCAAAAGCAATGGCATTTCATTTCTATTTTGGAAGAATACAATGATAGTTAACAGGATAATAGACAACACTACAGACGTCTGGAAGAAGACAAAGTAAGCTTTGGTTAACCTTTGACCTTTCTTTCGATTGTTCCCTAATTAATTAATTAATTGGCGAAACATTCAAATATATATCCATTGCTTATGTATTAAGAATGGAGTACAATTGAAAAGAAAGATGAATTTAGAAATGATCTGACTTAAATCCTGTGATGATGGTGTGCTGTGTAGTATCTGCTGATGTCATGTTTAACCCTTTGTGCTTCTCTTCTTCTCTCTCTGTCTCTCAGAGCCCAGCTCGCACTATGTCATCTCCCTGAAGGCTTTCAATAACGCCGGAGAGGGAGTCCCTCTGTACGAAAGCGCCGTCACACGATCTCTGACAGGTACACACACACACACACACACACACACACACACACACACACACACACACACACACACACACACACACACACACACACACACACACACACACACACCACACACACACCACACACACACACACACACACACACACACATCCTGTGTTCACAGCACATATAACATAACATGATACATCTGAGTTCATGAAGGTTATGTCTTTCATAAAACTGAAACAATAAGAGGGTAATGTACTATGACTGCTTGACAGCCATCCAGTATGAGTACTAATGGCAATACTATCACTTGTACTTATAGAAGCAGCACTAGCCATTTGGGGTAGCTACAGCATTTATAGAAGTATAAGAAGAACTAGGAAAATGAGTAATAGGGTTAGTAGTGGCAGTAGCAGCATAAAGACATGTTACGTTATCCGAGAGGACCCAAACGCAGGACAAGGCAGAGTGTTGGAAAAAAGGTTTATTTTGAGGTGGAGCGTAGAGAATAATCCGGCTGGAAATGACGACTGGTGGCGGCTGGTGATGACAGCACGGGGGCCGGAGAGTGATCCTGGAGCACAAGAAGAACACGTAAGAAGAATATACTGTGTTGAGGAAAATAGCTAATAATGCTAAGGCTAAGAAGGCTGAGAGTTTTACCACTGTGGGTTAAACAACGATCTGGCGCTGACAGGTTGTGGAGCCTCCGCTGATATGGCATTTGTAAATGCTGATGGGAATCAGGTGTGTAGTAGGGGAGGGTGCACAGCTGATTGCAGCAGGTGGAGGTTTGAGCCGGGAGCCAGGAGTGACAGCCACCACGCCCACACAGACACAGACAGGGAAAGGGAAAACAATCACAAGGGAGGCGGCTGGAAGAGTACAGCCACCACAAGACAAAGCAGTAATAATAATAATAATAATAGATTTATTTTGTTAGCGCTTTTACAGGTGCTCAAAGACGCTTTACAGATATAGTGAAGGGAAAATAAAATAAAGGAACAACAAATAAATATATAGTTAAAGTTAAAGTCAAATAATACAAAAACAATCACACATTAAAAGCCAGATTGAAGAGGTGAGTTTTTTGAAGGTGGTGAGGTCAGTGCAGTCTCTGATGGGTTGGGGGAGTGAGTTCAGAGGGAGGGGGCAGCGACGGAGAAGGCTCTGCCCCCCCAGGTCCGGTGATTGGTGCGGGTGGGGATGGATAGGAGGTTGGCTTCTGATGAGCGGAGGCAGCGGGAAGGGGTGTGGTGGTGCAGCAGGTCTGTGAGGTAGGGGGGGGGCCTGATTGTTGAGGGCTTTGTGAGTAATGAGGAGGACTTTGAAGTCGATTCTTTGACGGACGGGGAGCCAGTGGAGGTTCTGGAGGACGGGAGTGATGTGGTCTCGGGAGCGGGTGTGGGTGAGGAGGCGGGCAGCAGAGTTCTGGATATGTTGGAGTTTATTGAGGAGGTTGGATGGTATGCCGCGTAGAGGATGCTATTGCAGTAGTCGAGTCGTGAAGTGATGAATGCATGAATCAGGGTTTCAGCAGCAGAGGAGGAGAGTGATGGGCGGAGACGGGCAATGTTTTTGAGGTGGAAAAAGGCGGTCCTGGTGATGTGATTGATGTGGTGGTTGAATTTGAGCTGACTGTCGAAGATGACTCCGAGGTTGCGGATGTGAGGGGGGGGAGATAGTGTGGCTGTCAATGGTGAAGTTGAAATTCTGGATGGCTTTGGTACGGGATGGGGGGCCGATGATGATGATGTCTGATTTGGCACTGTTCAGTTGGAGATAGTTTGTTTGCATCCATGCTTTTATTTCTGAGAGACAGTTGGTGAGAGTGGAGTGTGCTGTGGGGGTGATGGTTTTTGTTGAGATATAAAGTTGGATGTCATCGGCGTAGCAGTGAAAATGAAGGTTGTGACGACAAATTATTTTGCCAAGGGGGAGCATGTAGAGGATGAAGAGGAGGGGGCCAAGCACCGAACCCTGGGGGACACCTTGGGACAGAGGAGCAGTGGAGGAGGTGCAGTTGTTGATGTTGATAAACTGATGTCTGTCGGTGAGGTAGGATTTCAGCCAGGAGAGTGCAGTGTCGGTGAGGTTGAGTGATGATTCGAGGAGGGACAGCAGGATGGCGTGGTTGATGGTGTTGAATGCTGCGGTGAGGTCGAGGAGGATGAGGATGTTAAGGTTGCCGGAGTCAGAGGAGAGGAGGAGGTCGTTTGTGATTTTCAGAAGAGCTGTTTCTGTGCTGTGTTTTGATCAGAAACCGGATTGAAATGGCTCAAAGAGATCATTGGAGCTGAGGTGGGCTTTAAGTTGTGAGGCAACGACACGTTCAAGTATTTTTGACAGAAAGGGGAGATGTGAGATGGGCTGGAAGTTGGACATGATGTCAGGTGTGAGTCCAGGTCTTTTGAGAACGGGTGTGACAGCAGCGAGTTTGAGAGAGGGGGGAACTGATCCAGATCTGAGGGAGGAGTTAATGATGGTGGCGATGAGTTGGGAGATGGCAGGGAGGCTCTCTTTAACAAATTTGGAGGGCATTGGGTCAAGTGTGCAGGTGGAGTTAATTCCAGTCATGAAGTCAGACAGTTGCATGGGGGTCACAGGGGAGAAGTGGGACAGGGGCTGTGAGGTGAAGGGGGGGAGACAGGAGGGGAAACACGAGAGGAAGGAGTTGCACTGTTCGGTGGTGAAGGACGAGGTGGCGTTGTCACAGGGTTTGAGAAGTTTGCTGATGGTGGAGAACAGACGCTTGGGGTTGCTGGAGCCAGACTGAATGAGTTGTGAGTAGTAATTAGACCGGGCTGCTTTGAGTGCATTACTGTACTGCTGGAGATAGTCTTTGTAGATTTGAAGATGGACTGTTAGTGTGGTTTTCTTATCAAGTTGACGTTTCCTTGATTTCATTTGGCGGGTATACCAGGGGGCGGAGTGTATGAAAGAGGCATTTTTTGTTTTGGTGGGGGCCAGTTCATTGAGACAGAAGGAGAGGGTGCTGTTATAATAGTCCACAAGTTCAGATGGGTTTTCAGAAAGTGGGGGGGGGGGGGGGGGGGGAGACAGACATCTTGCAGGTAATGGAGGCAGTGATTGCTGAAGGTCAGATGGATTTGAGATTTCTGTAGGTTATTGTGCGTTTTTGCTTTTGGGCGGGGATGGGGATGTTGATGTCCATGATGATGGCCAGGGGCCTCATTTATAAAGCGATATACGCTCAAAAAATGGCGTACGCCAGTTTCTACGCAATGTTTGCGATTTATAAAATACTAACTTGACGGGAAAACGTGCGGTCCTCCACGCAAACTCTAACCCATGCATACGCACTAAGCACAAAAACGGTAGAGACGAGAAACTGCGACACCGTTGGCAGAAGGAAGAATGGAGAGAGATATGTGGAAATAATACCATAAACAAAATGTTACCTCTCATTTATCATATATGAAGAATTCATTTTCAAACATTGATTAAAGCCAATCTTAAAATGATTAAACAAACGCCTGTTTGAGACTCCTCAGTGCACACAAAAACACAACTTGGAGAAATAAATAAATACGGACATGTTATTGATCACCCCTCGATTATGTTCTCATGTTAAGAAATGTTTTCTCATAAATGATGCGGTAAGCAGAAGGACAGAATTACGTCTAAACTGACGCCGTGTTGCATTTCTATAGGTTATAGATACGAGCATGGTTTTATATACTATCATGTTTAATCATGTTTTATGCCGTTTGCTAAGACTTGATAAGTCGCTCGTAAAACACAGGAGGTATGGAAACTAAGAACACCATATGTGGTCAATTGTACAGCTAATATAACACAACACATTAGTTGTATTTCCTTTAACTGGTGGATATAGGGTTGCTGCAGAGGAGACGCTGCGCACAGCTGATCGACAGCTGGAACACAAACCACCAAATACAAACAAATAATTCAGATCCAGTCGTCATGACAACACTCCGGGGGGATTCCCCGATCATTTCTTACAGTCTCTCATCAAGGGGGGGTCTCCTGTCCCCGGTACAAACACACTGCCTGAGGAAGGCTATGTGTATTGTTTTTGTCATGAACCTTTTTCGGACCACTTATTATTTTATTTTGGTGAGGATCCGACCTCCATGCTGCTACTCTGGTTCAAACTGCATCCACCAAACAATATGATTTATCTCGACCTCCCCAAAATAACCAGAATCTGACACGGTGTGAGACGTCTTTTGTAGCTGTTCTGTCGTCATTTCCTGCGATCTTCTTCATAAAGTCAGTCAGAATGAATGAATGGGCGTTTCTTTGACTATTTATAGGCAAATATGGGCGTTACGTGAAGCCCGCAAAAGCTGCACCGCATTTCGAGTCGGTTGTGATTTATAAAGGGAAACCGGTGTAGGAAGTGCTGTACGCACTTTGCTCGCCGGTACGCAATGTTTGGTGAATCGGGAAGTGGCGGAACATTTATGGACCTATTTTTCGGATTTCTACTACGTAAGCAACCTTCCCACGTGAATCCTACGCACGGTGTTATCCATGAGGCCCCAGGTGATCAGAGATGTGGAGATTGAGGCTGGACAGATGATGGATGGTGAGACCAGTGGAGCAGACCAAGTCCAGGATGTGACCACGGCTGTGTGTTGGGAAGTTGATGTGTTGAGAGAAGTCAGGGTCGGGTCGTCAACATGAATGTTAAAATCACCTAAGAGGACAACAGATGGGGATATGGCAGAAAGCTGAGTGAGAATGTCAGAGAGGTCGGAGAGAAAGGAGGGGTTTGGCTTTGGGGGACGGTAGATGATGGCTGTGACCAGGGGAGTGGGACCAGAGAGTTTGAAGATCAGGTGTTCAAATGAAGAAACATCAGGGACGGGATTATGGTAGCTTTTATTTCCTTTCTGGTAATAGCAGCTATACCACCACCCCACCCTTGTGGGTGAGGTTTGTCAATGCATGTGAATCCTGCTGGGGTGATTTGATTTATAGAGAAATACTCCAGGGATTTTTGCCATGTTTCGGTCAGATACAGAAAGTCCAGGTTATTGTCTTTAATGAATTCATTCAGAATGTGGCTTTTATTGTGGACGGAGCGTGTGTTGAGCAGGGCTGCTCTGAGGTGATGTTGCATTGGGGGGGGGGGGGGTTGTGTGGAACGGGGGAGTGGAAGGAGATTGGTCAGATTCACGTGTTGTTTGTTGTGATGGTGTAGTGTGGGCGTAGACAGGACAGAATGGACGGGATGGAGTGTGGAGACGTGGAATGAAATAAAAACTTACGGCCAGAGCCTCTGTGTGGAGGACGGCGTTTGCGGAGTATTTCATTATCTGTGAGGATGTCCATGCAGTCCGGAGACAGGCGGTTATTAAAGGAGTGGAGATCTGACAGGGAGTAGAGCGGTGGCATGATCCGGTGAAGTGGCGCTAGCACGGAGCTAGCTAATACTGGGGACCCGGGCAGCAGAGACCAGTAGGAGCCGGATGACCGTGGAAGAAGGAGCGGTGTGAGTCCAGATAAAATGAGAAGGATAATCCACAGCATATCAGGAGAATAATTCCAGTGGTTTCCAGAGGAGAATCGTAGGACGGGCTGACAGCCTGGAGCAGAGTGGGAGCCGGGTGACCAGCCTACTAGCTTGTTAGCTAGCTTGATAGCCACCGGCTGTAGGCGGCAGGGAGAGACGATGTCAACGGGGAAGCCGGCTGATCGCAGCGGGATGGGAAGACCCACACGAGCCGCGGAGGTGGAGTTGGAGTTGGAGTGGAGACAGAAATGTTAGCTCAGCAGACTTCAGGGAGCCGAGGAGCATCTAGGTAGCAGCCTGCTAGGTCCGATAATGCTAGCTAGCTAGCGGGCTAGGGACCGGTGAGCAGGAAAGAACCAGCAGGTAGGAGATGACAACACAAAGGTCTGTGTAGATTTGATAGAGAGATGCTGCTATTTTTGCTGATGACTGACGTTTAAAAAGTAGAGAGCCAGACAGGAGAGGTTCTGATTTGGGGCGGAGGAGCGGCGAACAAACAACGCTAGCAGCACCCTCGGCGACCCGGGAAAACTCAGTAAACACAGTAGTGTCAGAATAGGCTCCACACTGTGACGCTCTGTTATTTAAAGGACCCCAAAGCAGAGACTGATTCAGGTAAAGTTTTCAAGGTGTTTAATGAAAAATGCAAACAAAAAGTATTGTTAGCAGAGAGTTGTCCACGAAAAGAACCATTTGAATTCGCACAAGAACACTGAGTATCTGGGAATCAAGGCTCTAGGCTGCAGACGGGCACGCTGGTTCATCCAACTACATGGAATGATCTGGCAGAGAGGTGGAGTGAGGACGGGGCTTTTATGGAGCAGTGGCTATAGTTTAGTTTTTATAATCAGTTGTTTTCCTTAGCTACAACGTGTGGTTGTTAGCTTAGTCACCAGGAAAAAACTATTCCCAGTTGCTGATGCTTGTCACGAGTGGCTGGCAAAGAGTTGAGTATTATTATTCAAGGCAAACAAATGCAGGAATAGTTCCTCCTGTTTACGTTCAATAGGATTATCTTGATCCCCGCTCCATTAGCAGCAGCAGCAGCAGTATAACCAGGATTAGCTTTAGCAATGCAGCAGTGTTAGTAGCAGTTGTTGCACAAAGCTGCGCCTCTGAAGCTGGGACAGGCTGCGCTGAGCTGCAGAGATGGAGAAGGCTCACTGCCACACTATGGGGAGAGATGAGACAGCTCAACATGCTCTGTGGCCGGAGAGGATCTCTGAGGCAGTGCCCTCTCTGTGGCATTTCAAATTGTTTCACGAAATGCGTTTTAAAAAACTACAAAAATCGGTGGTAATAGCTGCAGTGATTGCAATAACTGTAGCTGCTGGCAGCCTTAGTAATAGACTGGTGCTATTAGATCAAATAGGATAAGATATCCTTTAATGATCCCTGTAGGACATTCAGCTTTCTGAGCACCAACAGCAACAAGGGTGATACACAGGACAGGACATATATTCATTCATACAAGGACGATGATTATAATAATAATCATATACTAATAACAATAATAGTGAAAGTAAAGAAGTGTAAGGAATAGGAATAGCAAAAAATGACGTACAATATTTAACAGTATTAATTCAAATGAATGTGTTTACATATATACAATGTATAATTCGTCCGGCAGTGTCTCAGTCAGTAGGGGCTTGGACTGGGAGCCATAGGGTCGCCGGTTCAAGTCCCCGACCAGACCTAAATATGGAGTGTGGACTTGTACTTGGAGAGGTCCCAGTTCACCTCCTGCCCTGCCGTGGTGCCCGTGAGCAAGGCACTGGACAACACCCCCACTCCCTTTGCTAGCTGCCCACTGCTCCTAGTACTAGGATGGGTTAACACAGAGAACACATGTCACTGTGTGAATCGCTTCTATTCAGGGTTTCATCCCTTCTATTCTAAGTGCATGTACATTTGGAAGTACAATATGGTGCAAGTCATGAGTACGTACACACAGTGCAGGTTATTCCACTTTTTGGTATGGGTTTATGAGTTCTCATGAGGAGCAGCAGCAGTGATAAACAAATACAGACGTCTTGGTTGTTGGTACATGATGTATACTATATCTCCCAGAAGTGTGGAAGTTAATATTTATCATGTCTTTAGGAAGTTTGTTGGCTACTTGTGGTTTTGATTAGGGTGAACATATTTGAAATTGACAGTCTGTCAGACACTCAATCTGATCCAACAGCTGAGTCCTGAAATATTCATCCAGAGGGAAAGGTTCACACATCAGTCACAGATGTGTGTGTGTGTGTGTGTGTGTGTATCTATTTATGTATGGGGTGTGTGATGCCTTACACCCAATGCTAGTACTGCATGTGTTAGTGTGTGTGTGAATGAGAGAGAGCCTCATTAGCTCTCCCTGCACACTATGGGCTGTAGAAGTGAGATAAATGAAACACATCCAACTCTCAGCCAAGTTTCATCTTATGAATGAAACAGCCGGCTCTCCTCCACTCACCCAGCAGCCTGCGGATGATATCAATCCTTTATTACTCTCGTAAAAATGTCACATTTCCTTGGCTTGTCAACGCTCATGATGTGATGATAGTCACATGGACACCAGAACCCCAGCGCTCACCACAGCCTCCTGACCTGCAGGACAGCAGGGTTTCATGCTGAAACTGTTCCAAAAAGGTTTGTTTTAGCTCATTCTTGTTCTCCTGAAAATAGGAAGGAAGGATGGAGTTAAAAGAAGAAGAACAAGACGGAGTAGATAAAGGTTGAATATGGATTAAACATATGGATCCCAGACAGAGACACAGCAAAGAGAGAGAGAGAAACATTTGATGGATTTTAGTGGTTGCTAATTTAAAGAGAATGTAAGCAGCAATGGGAAATGAATGTTGGCAGAAAGAGGAAGAGATGGAGACAGAGAGACAGAGAGAGAGATGGAGACAGAGAGACAGGACACATGGGGACAGAGAGACAGGACACATGGGGACAGAGAGACAGGACACATGGGGACAGAGAGACAGGACACATGGGGACAGAGAGACAGGACACATGGGGACAGGAGCAGAGGCGTGGGAGGTAGACAGGAAGTGGAATACTCTGGGACACACGGTCAGAGATATCCAAATCAATTGCTTTGGATTATGATTATATGATTATTGTTCTTCCGCATTTAATGAAGCAGTTCAAAATCATATGCTGCATGCAGTGGCGGCTGGTGCATTTTTCTCCAGGGGGGGCTCTACCAAAATGTAAGCAAACTTACACACAAACTCAAAACACATGTCATAATTAGGGCTGTCAGTCGATTCAAATAGTTAATCGCGATTAGTCGCAAATGAATCGCACATTTTGTATCTGTTCTAAATGTACCTTAGAGGAATATTTTACAAGTTTGAACACTTATCAACATATGAGTGGACAAATATGCTTTATGCAAATATTTGTTTATTATCATTTGATCAATGACAAATACTCTCCTGAATATTCTCAACACAACAACCTGGAACCTCTCTCTCTCTCTCTCTCTCTCTCTCTCTCTCTCTCTCTCTCTCTCTCTCTCTCTCTCTCTCTCTCTCTCTCTCTCTCTCTCTCTCTCTCTCTCCCGACACTGTGTACTTCTCTGCACTGAGCCACTCGCTCAAACAGACAAGCCTGTTTACAGTTGTCGGCCAGATGCCGCTCCTCTGTCTTCATAGCAGTCAAAGCATGAGGCTGAAGTTCCCACTGTGGGTCAGAACAATGCGCTGTGATGTGCAGTCGACACGTTGGATGCGATCCGAATGATCTCACACAGTCCCTCGTCCTCCACAGTGTTAAGCTGTAGCCACTCATTTAGCTATCGCTGTTGAAAGCTTGCTGCTCGTAGACGACGTCTCCAGGCGTCTCCCCGGAAAACTTTCAAGCGTGGCAAGCGAGCGGCAGGAGCAGGGCTGTCAGCATCAGCTGTGTGCTTGGCTTGCTGTTTAAAACACCTTTATTTGTATCCATATCTCTCGCTAGAATCTCCCACCATCCAACTAACAACAACAACAACGTCAAGCCTTTGGGCTCTGAAACTAGGGAAGCTAAATATAGCACTGGTGCCTTCTTGCTAAACCAGCTCCTTGAAAAAGAGCATGTCTACTCTGTCCTTAACTCCTGCCTATGTCAGGCTGATCAGGTCCGAGCTCTTTCACTCTCAGCTTTCCCTCCAGTGTCCTCCTCTCAAAGGGGGTTTCTTTAAGTGATTAAACATCATTTTCCTTCTCCATATTCTCTATCTAGTTTTGTTCACACTCCGTCTCCGTCTAACTCTCTCTCATTCAAACGTCAATCTCTCACTCTGGACCTCCTGCTACCCCCTAGTTGTTGGCGGTGTCAACAGCTGCTTTGGGCGATGTTTGTGTGCGCCCCGAGCTGCTCCTATCTGTTGCATTGAAGAGGTACGGACTGCACATCCACCCCTTATAACGAGAGTCAATGGCCAAAGATTTCTGCGCCCCAAGCAGGAAACACGTGACTTAACGCTAAACAACTTTCATATCGTCAGGTAGCTGAGCTTCTTCCCGTTAAGTGGGTATGACACATTAATAGGTTGTTACATTTTAAGAAGCCCTCAGACGCTGGTTTCTTGCAAGATGTTGCCGGTGCAACAGGTTAAACAGAATGTTAAAAAAATAGTTTTCATTAAAATATTAAAATATTTTGAATGACAATTCCTACAATGTGGAAGAGGGGGTGGCGCCCCCATGGGCTTGGCCGCCACTGGCTGCATGTCATCCCCTCTGTCTTCCCCTGTCATAGCTGTCACTCACTGTGATAGCACTGGTTGCCCAACAAAGTATTAAAAAAAACTCTTATACGACCAGATAGCATAGCCCACACGCCAACCACACGGTCTTTTTTGTGAAAATAAGCAAAATATAATGTTTCATTTCCTTTAAGTTAAGTTAAGATAGAACATGTGTATGAAGCAAGCTGCAGCCTGGCAGCTGACAGCTTTTCATGAAGTGGAGAGCTGTCATCACAGCCGCATCTCAAGTGCTAAAGGAACACAGTATCTGAAACATATATACACTTCCACAGACACACAACAGACACGTATCTGGTGCTGGAGTGGAGTACTGTGACAGTCTGGAGTTGATACGCTGAGACCCTGAGGGCTAAGGCAGAAACTAAAAGCCATACTGTTCTCGACAAGGTCATCCAAAGTGACACACACACCCACACACACTTTTGGCTTGTTAAGCCAGGACAGGCTGAATCCTCCGTCAGTTTACGGTGGCAGGCTGCTGGAGAGTTTTTTTTTTACGAGAGCTTTAAAAAAGGTCTCGTTTAACGGTGGGATTTCTCGTTAATTTACTGCCTGGTCTCCGCCTGGCCGCCCACACACTGCAGAGACAGTATTCTGTCCTAACGGAGCTTTATTGTGATGCTGGACGTGCAGCTTAACCACGACAGTCTGCTGCAGTGCCCCCCGCTCCATCACCTCCTCCCTCCCCCTGCAGCTGGGCCTCTCTCTCTCCAGCACAGTTCAGTCTGGCTCTCTCAGTGGTCTCTCTCATTCTTCAGATCAGGGGCTGATGTGGTCTCTCCATCGCAGGACCTTCAAGTGGTAACAATTATGGATAGTTCATGCACATGTTCTCAACACAGTCACAATGCCTGACTGAGAGGAATTGTGGTTTTTCATCATCCACCAAGTCAAAACATGCATGATTTGAGTAATTTATGTTGTTCACAACAATCGAACTAACTTGAATACATGTTCATATTTTACAGATATATTTCCAACTAGACAAGTGTTTTTAAGTGTTTTAAAAAAAAATATACCCTTAATCGTCCCACAGAGGGAACATGTACCTTCTTGCATTTGACCCATCCTAGTGTTAGGAGCAGTGCCATTATGTACGGCGCCCCGGGAGCAGTGTAGGGAACGGTGCCTTGCTCAGGGACACCTCGGGTAGCACTTGGTCTTTCGGGGACTTTGAACCGGTGACCTTCCAGTTGCCAAGCCAAGTCCCTATGGACTTTTCCACCACCGCCTACAAATGTGCACACTGATCTGACGTGGCGGTCTAAGTTACCAGCATTATAGCTCGGTTAGCTAGTTAGACTTGTAGAAAAGAAGACGTCCCCATTCGGATATGAATACATCTGAATTTGACTGATGTGATTTAGATTGTGGTTGCTATCTAAATCTGCTCATTCCAGCCTCTATAGCATCTGTTAATTGTTCTGCTGCCTTCACATGCTCCTTCACTTCCTGGTAACATGAACACTTCTTGTGAGGTGGTCAGCTGCTGCACGTCAGAAATCAGAATTGATATTACAATTTTGTACTTTTTCATTTGTTCACAGAAGAGCTACTCTTTCAAATACTCACACATTGGATTAACAGAAGATGTCTAATCATGTTCACATTCTGGAAAGCCTGCGAAGGCAGCATCTGGCTTCATTTGCTCAAAGCCGTCAGCATGTGAAACTGATATGAGGGCTGACAAACCCCTTTGAAAAACGTTTATTTAATGACCGTGAAACACCACTTTACTATGTGATGAATTTACAATATGAAAGTACATATTTCTTCTGATTTTTTTAAATCAGGATTCAAAGGCTTTATTATCATATGCACAGTAGCTAAAGTGTAGTTATGGCAATGAACATCTTAAGTCCTAGAATCCTCCAACAATGCAACCTAAATACATATAAATTAGACCCCTCCAGAAAAACGCGATTCTGCAATCGCAGAATTTACCGCATAATCAGCAAAATGGCGCAGATTTTTAAAAAGCCGCATATGTATCAAAAGGCCGCATAATCCCCGCATTTTTCCACACTAAGTTTGAGGGGAAAAAAAGTTAACTCGTTTTGACGATGCGCGACGTCATCGGACGTCATTCATCACAGAAGGTAAACAACACCGTAGAGTGAACGTGTGGAGCTCACACGAGAGAGAAAACACCAAGATGAAAACATCTAATCCATCTCATTTACCGACGAACATTTCTGCTAAAGACCGGGCAAGCAGTTCCCCGATGTCTTGCACGAAAGTGGGGGGAAACTATTCTGCACCCCGTGCAACTGTGTGTGGGAGCATAAGAGAACATCGACGGTGACGACCCCACTTTGATTCATTCAACATTCAAACATGCTTTCTGCTGCTGCGGACAAGAAAGCCAAACATCTCACGTTCACCGAGGCATCAACCATCCAAACCCTTTCGAGGGCTACAAGAAACGAGGTGAGAAGCCTACAAGATTGAAGCTGGTCAGATAACGAACGAGTAAATTAAAACAGAATGAGGCGGAGAAGTGTGTGTGTGTGTGTGTGTGTGTGTGTGTGTGTGTGTGTGTGTGTGTGTGTGTGTGTGTGTGTGTGTGTGTGGTGTGTGTGTGTGTGTGTGTGTGTGTGTGTGTGTGTGTGTGTGTGTGTTGTGTGGGTGGTGTGTGTGTGTGTGTGTGTGTGTGTGTGTGTGTGTGTGTGTGTGTTGTTGGAGATTTGAAGGGATATCTGGTCCGCTTTTCAAATCTCTGCGCGTTCCTATGAAGCTGTTTATAATACAGGAAGGAATCCATATCTACAAAGTAACCGTTAACAATAATCTACTTTAATGGCAATATGACAATGCAATACAATCATTACAATACAACATGATATATTACAGTTATATTGTAATGCTTAAGGAGTAATACCGGCTTACTCCTGCCCTGGTTCGCGTGCTGCGGAGATCCTTCCGCTCGGGCAGCATGTGAAGAAGAGGCCGAACGCCAGGATCCACCGGATATATACCAGAGTAAGAAGGAGGGGGTTTGGTGTTAGGTCAGCTGGTCATCTTTTTCAGGTCATCTCATTGGAGACGCAATGCTGGCCAGCAGGGAAACCCAAACAGGCTCACCTTACAACCAAAAGGTCTCAAGGCCTGTATACCTACACCTCCCCCACAGAGCAATAAAAACCCTGTTTACTCCAACCAGCCCAGAATGTTTATAGCCATTTGTAGTCCTTACATTTATGAAAGGATAAAACAGAGAAATCAATATAAAACACAAACACAGGTATTGTTTGAACAGTATTCACTTAACTGCTACTGTTGATAACCACCAGAGAAACCCAAGGGACCTCTCTTAACATCACAAACCACTGTAGCTCGTTCTAAGTTGATGCAACATCAGGACATGCTCTCACCTTCCCCCATCTTCCTTTGTCCTCAAAAACACATGTCAACAGGCCCCAAATGCAGCTCACAGTTTTACCCAAATTATTCTCATTTTAAGCTTATCCATAGTTTGCTAACATGAATAAATACAAATATAACTCTAAAAATCCCCCTTTTTATCTCCTTCTCCAGAGATAAACTTAGACAAGGCATTTTGAAATATACCCACTGTCATTCTTTTCTACTGTGTCCGTAAATCCATCCGAAGCTGGTATTTAGAGTACTTGAAACCTTCATGGAGACAGAACACCACTTTCCATGGCAGTGAAGGAACCATGAGGGGGTAGCTGAGTGCTAGAATCATCAGCCCCCCCCCCTCGGAGGAATAGCCCACAAGGACAGCTAATAGGGAGGGGGAGATGCAGCTTTCCCTTCACGGGTAGAACTGATCAGAGCGAAGTAGACTCCTCTGCTGCCTCGACAAGTCCCCTGTGCCGTCCTGGCTTGCCGTGTCTTTGCCCCCCCAATCCGCTGACAGCAGCTTCTGGGCTGCCTGCTAGAGAGATGTCTTCCTCCTCCTCGTCCTCCGGCCCGCTGATGGCGGCTTCCGGGTCGATGCTGTAGAGATGTCTCCAGGGTCCTGCTCCTCCAGTCTGCTGCTTCCGAGTAGTCCACGTCTGCCAGGGCCACGTCCGTCCTGATGTCGTCCCCTGGTCCTAGTAGGTGGTTTCCCCGCCGCACACTGGCTCCCGTGGTACGAGCTGTCCCCCTTTTCTCCCAGGCAGACGGCATAGGTCCGCTGGGTCACTCGGTCGGGGTCGGAGAGCCTGGGGTTGAGCCACTTTGTCCTGATGACCTTCAGCCAGACGAACTCTGCTGTCGGCCTCGTGCTTCTCGGGTCCCCCTTTTGGCGCCAGCGACCTGTGTGGAGAAATCTGATACAACTCCCTCAAGCCTACGCTCAGCTGTTTTGACCCACTTGGAGCCTGTTGGTGGGGTGTCTTGAAACAACAGCCGTCTGTGAACAGGTTTTCCAAATTAATTGTAGACCTCTTATCTGCCAGTGCAGCTTCAGAATCTTAATACTTGGATTGTGCCAACTAAATAAGAACCTCAACATATTTAGGTAAACTAAATAACATATTTCAATAGCTCTGAATTTCTGACAAGCATCCGTGTTTATTTTTAAATGAAATCCTATTTAAAATCTAAATATAATATGAACTGCTAATGTTTCTGGCAAAGAAACATACTAATGTTATGGATTCAAAAACAACCAAAATCACGATACTAACAAAGTGAATGATTTCCTGGTGATACTGCTTCTACCTGTCAGTGCTTAGATATTATCACGCTGAAAAAATGAATACAGAATTCCAACAAACTGTCATCAAATGTCTTTCTATTCTAAATGTAGATGAAATGTATATCCCTATAATGACCTAAATAATAAAGTATATGGCTTTTACTTCTTTACCAGGCTAGTTACATGATGTTGTCTAAATAAAATTCCGTCTCATTACATTACTATGTTTTAGCTTAACTTAACTGTAATATGTTCTTTCTACATTTCAAACCTCAGTTACTCTAATGTCTGTTAAAATATTACAAAATTGTTTCATTATCACAGGTCAACTTCTTCGGTTTCACAGTAGCCCCTTGGCCACTGCTTCTTTGTTACCTGCTATAATTCAAATCAATATTTAGAAACATCTCAACATTCATCAAACAGTATCTTATCCCCAGATATGGAGCAGGTTAATACATTCAA